>NC_084809.1:7885214-8185214 GCF_963583255.1 Pyrus communis | reverse complement strand
TCATTTGTTGGACAGTACATTAAGTCAATTACTCCTTCTTGTAGTGCATCCTTGATGAAATGGTACCTTCTGTCAATGTGTTTGGTTTTCTGATGAAATACTGGATTCTTGGTGATTGCAATTGCAGCTGTATTGTCACAGTGAACTGGAGTTACTTCAATTTGTAACTCACCAAAATCTTCAAGGACAAATCTAAGCCAAATAGCTTGAGCAGTTGCCTCGGAAGCACTGATATACTCAGCTTCTGCAGTGGATAGAGCTACACAATTTTGTTTCACTGAGGCCCATGAAAACACACCACTGCCAAAAGAAAAAGCATATCCAGAGGTGTTTTTGCTATCATCAACAGATCCTCCCCAATCACTATCGCAAAAACCAATTAGCATTGCATTCTTTCCCTTCACATACTCCAAGCCATAATCCAGGGTACCCTTAATGTATCTTAGCACCCTTTTAGCAGTATCAAAATGTTTATTTGTCAGACTGTGCATGAATCTAGCAAGGAGACTGGCATCATACATTATATCTGGTCGAGTGGCAGTAAGATATAGCAAGCTTCCCACAATTCTTCTATATTGTTCCTCACTTGCTGGTCCACTACCATCATCTTTACACAGCTTATCTGATGGAACAAGAGGTGTGAATACAGATTTGCACTCACTTAGAAAAATTTATTCAACAAAGAGACGACATACTTTCTTTGGTGAATAAAAATGCTAGAGTGAGTTTGAATAATTCCCATGCCAAGAAAATGATGAAGAAGCCCCAAATCAGTCATTTCATACTTAACCATCATATCCTTCTTGAATTCTTTCAACAGATCATTGCTATTTCCAATATACACTGTCATCCACATAGATTGATACAATGAGAATTTCATCTCCTCTTGCTTTGGTGTAGAGAGTAGCTTCACTTAGACTTTTCACAAAACCACATTGTGCAAAATAGGTGTCAATGACACGCCCCGACCCCGATATTCCTCAAATACCAGGATAAGCACGTGCTGGCCAACACCCGAGGGTGACGAAAGCCATTTATTGAGTGCAAATGCTGAAAACAAGGGATAAATAAGGTTTATAAATATAAAAGAATAATGAATATGCAAATAAGGACCGTGTTCAGAGCACACCTCTAATCTAGAACACTAGAAGAAAATAATATAACATTGAATGAAACAAAGGAGTAGGTCCTACACCAAGAGGACTCGAAGATGTAGATTTAAAAATACGTACTTGTCAATCTCCATAGACAAAAAATTATCATATATGAATAAACACAATCCATAGGTATACACGAATAAACACAATTCATAAGTAAAAAATAGATTTGTAAACCTTAGCTGTTCCATAATGCAAGAAACATATGAATCATGATAATATACAATTGAGAGAGATAAGAGATAATTTAAAGGAGAAATGTGTATGTGAGTTGGGCATGTTGCTCTTCATAAATGAGACATGATTGTGCAAATCGTATAGACATTTAGTAAAAATATTTTATTTTTATTCATTTCAAAATAAACATGAAAGCTCAAAGGTCTAATAATCAATATTATTAGCTAAATAATAGCAAAAGGGCGATTTAGGAACAATAAAAAATAATTCTTTTAATTAATTGACTCTTCAACTCCTATATGGAAGGTTACCGAGTTGAATATAAAGTCAAGGGATCAAAATTAAATATTAGATCTTACACTTGGTTTTTTTGAAAATTGAATCTTGTGAAAGGATCTTAATCTAGTTTTCTGTAAATTTACATTCTTTTGCTCTACATGGTGTTTGTTGTAAACTTGTAATCCATCGATCCTATGCGCGAGAACATATATACACTTCCCCATTAATTTCTGCCCTGATATATATGTAGATAAGTCTTGTGTTCGTAGTTGTGTGGTATTCAAGGAATCACGAGGGACTTAAGTTCACTGATATGAGCTGTCTATTTCATTAGCTGCTATACACTATACACTACCAAAACAAATAGTCACAGCTAGCCCCACTCTTTCTCTACGCATGTGATTAAATCCTCTGCGTTCATTTTATGTGTGGTTTTTTTTGGTCTCTATTCCAATCTTCTACTTACTGTTGGGAAAATTAGAGTACACAACTCTAACATAAGTGTTGGAGAGACAATACAAGTAAACAAATTACTTGTATTACACACACAAATTCTCAAGGACACTCTTTAGAAGCTATGACACTCACTCTTTCTAGAGACACACTCTAGACCACTCACTCTTTCTCTTTTTATAAGCATGGATGAAACCTTGGAGAACCATGGAAACATCATGTTAGATATATCTAGATAATTCCACTAACTTCCTAAGTTAGAATTATCCAACACTAATCTTGCATGTTGGTGGAAACCTCACCATTCTTCTAGACTCTTCCACCAACTTAAGAAACAACCTTCTAGTCCTTTCTACAAAGGACTACTTTAACTTGGATAATCTAGCTAACCAACTTTAGTGAATGTTCTAGAATTTTTTATTCTAGATTTGTGTAGATCTTTCAATGAGATGAGGTTGATTTCTTCAACACTCCCCATCAACACCATCTCATTCTTCTCTCTACTTTGGGTTGACAACGCTTTATCTTAAACACCCATTTGCAAGATATGGGTTTCACATCTCTTGGCCTTGCCACTGGATCCCAAGTTTGATATTTCTTTAACGCATCGACCTCTTCTCCTAGCTTTATGCCACTCAGAGTTCTGTGATGCTTCTTTACGCATCTCATCTTCAACTGCTTCTTCTACTATGGCTGCGTTGGTGTATTTGGGATTTGGCTTCAGTATTCCCATTGACCTCCTTAGTTGTGATCGTGGAGTTGATACTTCTACTTCACTAGGTCTTTCTTCTTCTGGTTGTTGATACACACCAGTTTTCCAAGGACTCTTAGGTACTTCTTGCTTGACATCGTCACCATCAAGCAATTCCTCGAGCTCATCTAGACTCGATTGGGTTTGGGCAACTTGGTTTCTCATTTGCTCCTGCAACATATCTTCAATCTCTCTTGAGTCAGGCAACACCTCATTTTCTAAGCACCACTAAGAAGATGCTTCAGTGTCCTATTCTTCCTTTATAGCTAGATATGACACAGTGTCCCAGTTATGACACAGTGTCCCAGTTATCTTCACTTTTATTCTTTGAGTTGGCGACGTTACCTTCTGTGGGCTTTTTGAACGAGCAATCATTTGCCATGTGGCCCTTCTTTCCACAATTGTAACACTTACCTTCAAATATTTTATTATTCTGGGACTGATCACGGTTGCTATGATACTTCGGAGCTCCCCTTAGCCGAGAACTCCCTCCTCCTTAATGACCTTTTTCCTTGTCACCATTTCTTTTAGATCCACCATCAGCATGCTGCTTAAAGCTGCCTTTACTTTTGGTGAAGAGCGTTTCCTCCTCACCTTTTAATGAGACCCCTCCCATTTGCTTTGCCAAAGCTTCTTGATTGGCAAACAAATTCTCAAACTCAGCAAGTGATGGTTGGGTCGGCCATCCTTGTACAACGGCAACGAAGCCTCGATATTCGGGTCTCAATCCATGGATGATTATTGTTTTTATCCTGGATTCTACAATGGTAGCACTAGGATTTAATTCAGAAATTTCACGGCAAATAGACTTTACCTTGTGGAAATACTAGGCAATCGTCATGTCCCGTTGGGCCATCAATAACAACTCGTTCTCGAGAAACTGCAGCCTTGTATCGTTCCTCTTTGAAAAGAGTGTGGCAAAGGTGTCCCACACTTCTTTTGGTGTCTTGGCCTTTCGTATGTGCTCCAACATGTCATCTTCAACTGTGGTTTTTAAGGCAAACATTGCCTTACCTGCCTTGATCTTCCACTTCCACAAAGTGCTGCTGGTGTCTTCTTTCAGTTGGGTAACTTCGTTACCGCCAACAACATCCCAAAGATCTTGGCCTTGTAGGTAAGACTCCATACATGTCGCCCATGTGTTGTAAATTTTTGTTGTTCAACTTCTTAATTCCTCCAACAACTTGAAGATCTCTCATCGTGTTAGCAGAACTTTAATAAGCCGAATAAGATTAACCAACAATCTTGCGAAGTACTAAGCTCTCACAATTCTCGAAAGCTTCACTAGAGACGGTCACTGATCGTACCGCTCTGATACTAATTGTTAGGAAAATGAGAGTACACAACTCTAACATAAGTGTTGGAAAGACAACACAAGTAAACAAATTACTTGTATTACACACAAAATATTACAACACACAAACTCTCAAGGACACTCTTTAGAAGCTATGACACTTACTCTTTCTAGAGACACATTCTAGACCACTCACACTCCTACAAGACTACTCTTGCTTTTCTCTCTCACTTGGTTGCCTACTTGCTTGATTGGTTGGTTGGTTGATTGGTTTCTTGTTACAAATGGTGTGGATGCCTTCTCCATTTATAGGCATGGATGGAACCTTGGAGAAGTATGGAAACATCATGCTATAGATATCTAGATAATTCCACTAACTTTCTAAGCTAGAATTATCTAACACTAATCTTGCATGTTGGTGGAAACCTCACAATTTTTCTAGACTCTTCCACCAACTTAAGAAACAACCTTCTAGTCCTTTCTACAAAGGACTACTTTAACTTGGATAATCTAGCTAACCAACTTTAGTGAATGTTCTAGAATTGTGTAGATCTTTCAATGAGATGGGGTTGATTTCTTTAACACTTACGATATAAATTTTGGTGACTTTTCTTCTTCATTTCTATTGGTTATTAACTCCGAAATCTTAACTGCAGACAACAGCATGGACTAGCTAGGGTTTTAAAAATTAGCAAATGACAGCAAAGGCATGACATCATCACCTCCACATGAAAAAATCAAGAATTAATACACCACCCCCATACCACCGACCATGCACTTGATATATATGCTTAGAATAATACTTTACTACTGAAACGATGAGAAGGATATCTTCCTAAAAAAGTGTTGTTACGGATTCACAAATATTTGTGTTTATGGTCATATTTGTTTATATTATATGTCGTTGTGTAAAGATCACTACATGAAATCGTTATATCATCAAAATGTATAAAAATATATAGTCATAATTGTTAAAAGTATTATGAACTGTTTTATATATTTGTTGCAGTTATTTGACTTAACAACCATTGCTTTAAATTTTTTTTATAAAGGTGATCCTTCCATAATAATTTATATCATTAATGGTTTCGATTATTAGCATGAAATTTTGTGAATTGTCCACAAAACTTTTTGAGGAGGAATCCCTCCTCATCTTGGAGTAGACAAAAATTATTCTATTATATTATATACCCAATGTACTGATATTAGAAAACTCACTAATATAGTAGTAGGTCCCACTGTTATTTAAAATATAGTGCACTAAAATGCAATTTACATAGTGTGTGTGTGTGTGTGTGTGTGTATGATTTTCTGTTGAACTTTGCATTTCTGTAAAATACTTCTTCAACTCTAAATCCAAATGAAGAAACCAGCAAAGCTAGTGTTCACTCTAGCCCTAGGCATTGGCCACATCATATCAACGGTTGAGATTGCAAAGCAACTTGTCGCTCAAGATGGTCAACTCTTCATCACAATCCTCATTAGGGAGAGATTTATAAATGTGCCAAGAACATGAGGCAGTACGTCATATGTTATTAGACTAGTGGAGGGAAGTCTCTTTCTCAAGTGTCCCTCCACTTATATAACGACATATGACATATGTACTCGTGTTCTAGGCACAATGAAAAGTCTTTCCTCATCATATAAAGCTCCGATTCAATCTTGCGCCTCATCAACCTCCCTAAAACCCTAGTCGACACACAAGACCTCTTCACCTTTTTCGCCAGCGTATTCATTGAGAATCACAAAAAATCACGGCAAATAAGTTATCACGAACTATTCACTGAGTCAGCTCAATCCAAGTCAAAACCCTAGGGTTCTTGCCGGTTTCGTAATTGACATGTTTTGTACCTCTGTGATTGACATGGAGGACGAGTTTGGAGTTCTTTCTTTTTTATTCTACACATCCACCGCTGCATGCTAGGATTTTTGTTCCACCTCACGTCGTTTTGCAACGAACATAACAAAGAAGTTTCTGAATTGATTGACTCAAGTACTGAGTTGGTCATCTCGACTTTTGTTAACTTTATGCCCACTAAAGTGTTTTGTGGTCTGCTTTTGAACAGGGAAGGCATCACTGTCTTCCTCGACTTTGGAACTAAGTTTAGAGAAACCAAGGGTTGCTGGACTCGAGATCTGCACACAACTCTCCACTGTATGAGTGATGAACTCTAGTTAGTTTGAAGGTGCCATAGTCAAGCCTCTAGTAGGCTCTTACAAAGATAATTGTTTTTAAGCATGCCATTGCTAGCCAAGATCAACATATTGTTTGATTGCGCCACAAGTAACCAACATTCTTATCAAAACATTGTTCTTATGGAGAGGTTAAATCCATACTTAGGTTCTTTTTTATGCCTTGAAGACACGAACTTTATATTTCTCTTATGTTAAATGCCAAAACAATGACCACACACTGATCAGGGATGATTCAAACCAGTTGCAGTCCTTACGAGAAAAGGAAAGACAGAAAGCAAAGTAAAGTGAAATAAAGTGAAAATTGGAAGAAATCTGCTTGCAAATACTTAAGAAATGCTAGTAACAAAAGTAGGAAATAACATTAAATGACAATAACTTGAAAGCAAATAGTAAATACAAGCAATCGGCCAAAGTTTAAACCTACTTAGGAAAGTTAAGTGCTTGTCAGGCGAGTTTTTGCAACAGCGGGCAATGTTCTGGTAAGAGGCTTTACTACAGGAAACCAATACACTACAAGAAAACATGGAATAGGTGATGGAATTTTTTGTGGCGCGTGTAAATTCATCACATTTGGGTCAAACAAGTGACACCTTTTTGAAATTCGTCACATTAAGATTTTCCTAGGACACCAAAATATTTTGCATCACTTATACTTTTAGATTCGTCACAAATAAGTGAACGGGAAAGTTTACCACCTAATGCAATGTTAATATGTGACGAAATTTAACATTCATCATGTAACAAAAGAGAAGGCCACCTAACAATTCCTCACATATAACATTATATTAAAAAAATTAAAAAATATTGAAAGTAATTATCAAAACCCCCAAATTGTAAAACCTATTTCATTTTGTTCTAACCCATCTCATCTTCAACACGCCTTCGTTCTACTCCATTGCCTTCACTCCAACAACTAGCCACCTGGTGGTTGCCAATGATGGCGACCACAACCTCTCATTCGTCTCCCTCCCTCGGCAACTCGCCCGTCTACATTCCGTTACTGTCGAAGTGCCCGGGCATTCAAGCTCTAAAATCCCCAATACTTTCTCTAGATCTTATCCTTTTCCCTTTAGCTTTTTGTTTAGTCTCAACTTTATGGTGTTTTTCTTAGATTTGTTCTATCACTGTAATTTTAAGTAATTTTAGGTAATGAAATTGAGAATCTTAGTTAGGTTTGTAATTTTTTTCTTGGTTGCCTAGGTTTAAGGATGATTAATCCACTTTTTGAATTTTAATTACTTTGAATTTTGATTTTTGGGAAACTGCAATTTCAAAAATCTAGACATGATTATATCTCCATAATTTCTATATGACAGAATGTTCGCAAAAAGATTCACATGTACTACCTGATTAGATTATTTGTCCTTAATACTGAGGTAGATCTATAAGTGTGGACATTTTGCTTAGACGGAATAACTTCCACCTCAATGCTTCAATCATGTTTTATGTCCTTAAATCCAAGAAAACTGACTAAACTAAAATAAACTTTCCCAGTCATTTAGCATGGGTGGTGAGATGAGGACCGGAGGAATTTTGGTCAGTTTTTGGACCACCAATTTTAAAATAGCCACATAGCCCCAAGAAAATAAACAAGTGGTTTCCAGCAAGCTGCCCTTTTCACATCCAAACTTGTTTTCCCACTTTACAAATAATCATTCAAACTTTAATTCGCTGTACCGAACCCCTTACGCATTTTGTTTGACAAGCCTAAGACTTAAGTCATAAGTTGCTAAATCCCATAACTTATTGATCAATGAAATCTAGGATGTTTTCAAGAAAAATGCAAATAATCATAAGAAACAAATTAAAGTATTACCACAAGGGGGCAAAACCATTTCATCCAACATGCAAGGAAGGCTCACAAGGTAATGAAATTAAAGCACATATAAAACTCATTATGTAATTTAGATAGGCTCGTCTGTTACGTTTTGTTCTTCTTACTATAACTATTTATTCAATTCTTATTTTCTTCTCTTTTGTTAATATTATTCAAATTCTCAATGCACCTGCTATTGTCTAGACAAACATACACCGATGTTTTCTTCTCCTTTATTATGTAAGGATAAGATGAAGAAAAAGACAGATGGAATTAAAGGAGAAAGTATTCAAGAAGCACCTGAGGTGGTGATGGTGATCTTTCAAATGACAATGATACTTGTGCTTAATTGAAGACCATGATATGGTTGATGACTTATGTATTTTGTTGTAGGTTTCAAATATGCACATGGTATACTTGTTTTATTACCGACTCAGCGGCTTAGAATCTTGTTAGCATCTCAATATGTCTAGAGGTGTTAGGATGCTTATGTTAGCTTTTGGGATATACATTTGGTGTATGTATTGGATGTTACCTAACTTATTGATCAATGAAGTGTGATTAACCAAAGTATTACCTCATATTTGTTATGAATGCTAATTCTAGATAACAAAGCAGGGTACGAATTGTTCCCAATAGGTATATGAATTTGACACATGTGACATAAATTACGCCACATGCCAAATGAATATGTGACACTTTCAATCTCACTTATCCTTAGCCATAGCATTCTACGATCAGATTGTGTGATGATAAATTCCTCACTTATACATGTGGATGCAAATTTCTGCATCCTTCTTCTTGGGCCAAATTGCACCTACAAAACAATTAACACCTTAGGGTCAAGGTCAAGAGCCTCACGTCACGTGTCCATGATGAATGGGGGGCGGGGGAGGGGGGTCTTTGGCCGAAGAACCTCCGATGCCAAAGTTAGAATTTAGAGAGAAAAGTGTTTAGAGAGTTTTTGGAGTTTTGCAAAAGTATGAACTTGAGTTTTTAGAGAAAATGGCTTCAATATATAGAGCATGGCCGGTCCCCCTCTTGAGAAAAGGTGGCCAGCCTTTTGGGGTATTTTTGTGTGAAATGGGTGATTTAATTGGTAATTAATGGATTAATTAGGAATAAATACATTAATTAGCCAATTAACTCAATTTATATGGAATGTTTTGAAGGTTATGAAATAATTACCTTGTGGAAAATATAGGATGAGGATGGATGAAATAACTTTGAATTTGTTACCTATTTTGGGCACTTTTGACTTGATTGTGGGATGTTTGACCACTGTTCACGCGTGGGAATTCCGGTGCTCTTCAAGGGTAATTTTGTCTTTTTTGCCCAAAAATCCACGTGTCGCCTCTTGGTTATTTTTTGCTCCACAATACATTTGTTATGTGACAAACTTATAGGTCACTAACTTTTGTGTTTTGTGATGCTTATTTCGTCACGCGTAAAGTTATTAAGTGACAAATGCGGCGTCATTAATACTAAAAATATGTGACGAATGAAAAAATTTGTCACTAAACTATAGTTGACGCTATATAGGTGACGCGTATAGTAACGCTGGATTTTCGTCACATATAATCAAATGTGACGAATGTCTGTCGCCACTTAAGCCATGTTTTCTTGTAGTGATACTACAAGGGTAAGTAGTAGAACTTTAACTACAAGGGAATATTTGAACTACAAAAGGAATAATAAAAAAGTAAGTTGCAGAGCTTTTTTAGAAGTCTTTTGTGTTGAGTAGAGTTTCACTTTCTCTAATTCTTCTGTTGCCTTTTATAGAACCCTTCTTCATTTAGAACTAAGCCTAACTCGGTTCATTCCCTTTCATCCAAGTGGTTGATGTGATGTTTGTTACAAGATGAGCTCCCACTTGAATACCTAAGCTTTGATCCTTTTGGATTATATATTTTTCCATTGAAAAACACTTTTCCTTTCAAAACGCAGCTAAGTAATCTTTATTCATTATGAAAGAGAGCAGTCTTATCGCCCGTTTCTACCAGGTCAAAAGTAAGAAAGTTGTTCATCGTTCTATCTTGTTAAAAATAAATACCTAATATCAAATTCATGAGTTAAGTGAGATGTCGGGCTTTAGATGGGTCCCCAGCTGTTCAATTCGGGGTCCAAACAAGTGTATTATGGTAAACATGATCTTGAAGCTAGAAGCCCATGCGATTCACCCCTGTCCAACGATAAGAGTGATTATACTCATGTGGGTCTAGATATGGCCATAGAAAAGCTTGATATCTTCGATTGGCTTGCCGGGTTCTTCCTCGACATGTTTTGCATAAGCCTAATTAACGCGGCCGACGAATTTAAGGCTCTCCCTACATGTTCATCAACTCCAACGCTTTGATTCTCGTATTTTTGTTCCATTTTCAATTGCTTCATGACGAGAACGACAGAGATATAACTAGGTTGACACGCTCAAGCGTTGAGTTGGTTATCCCGAGTTTCATCAACCCTTACCCTGCCGCATTCTTGCCCTGTACATTTGTGGTCAAGGAGAACACTGAATCAAACCTCAACTCTGCCACCAAGTATAGAAAAACCAAGGGTATTTTAGTAAATAAATTTTTGGAGTTGGAATTGCATGTTCTTCATTATCTTGATTCTGATGATAAAATCCCACATATGTATCCAGTAGGACCCTAATTGAACCTTAAAAGTATTGATGAAGATAAGGGCTCAGATATCTTAAGGTGGTTTGATGATTAACCTCCTTTTTAAGTGGTGTTCCTATGTTTTAGAAGCATGGGAAGTTTTGGTGAGGCCGAAGTGAAAGAGATAGTGCTTGCGCTAGAGCACAGCGAACAACGATTTCTGTGGTCCCTACACCGACCCCCTCCTAAAGGCAAGAGAACTATGCTAAGAGACTACAAGTATCTAAAGGCAGTCTTGCTTGAAGTGTTTCTTGATCGGACGACTTTAGTTGGAAAGGTGATATGTTGGGCCACGCAGACAGCCATTATGACCCATCTAGTGATCAGAGGGTTTAATCGCATTACGGGTGGAATTCCTCATTGGAAAGTTTATGGAATGGATTATCGATTGCCACGTGACCAATGCACGCAGGGCAAAACCTGAATGTCTTTCAATTGGTGAAGGAATTGGATTGGCAGTGGAGATTGAAATAGATTATAAGGACATCGATATGGTGGTAAGTGCAGAAGATCTAGAAAAAAGGATAAGGCAAATGGTGAGGGATAAGGAAAATGATGGAGCTTGATGGTGATGTAAGGATTATAATGAAGTGAAAAGAGCTAGAAAGACTTGGTGGATAGTGGTTCTTCTTACTCTTCATTAGGGCGCTTTATTGATCAATTTTAATTTAGGGGGCCATTTTGTATTCTACTCGTTAATTTTTACATTCGATAATTTTCAACGTCTGTATTGTAAGTTTACTGTTAATAAATAGTTTAACGTATCAAATCCCAAGATCATGTGGTGACATATTCTGTAAAAACCCATCTCCAAAAATTATAGTTTTTATAATTTTAAAACGTGAATTTACGAAAATGCCATTTGAGGTAAATACGTTAACTTTTGTTGACCGCCTTGTCGTGTCATGTAAGATCCATTTTCTTGGCGTATAGTCGTAGTAATCATTGCTACGAATGCGTAGGTGCAAATGGAACGTAATTTGAAGTTATAACGAAGAAGTTATAAATGAACAAAGTTGAGGGAAAAATGGTCATTTGACCATAAATCTGGAAGGCTTTAGATTTTGTTGGAACACCAATCTGATGCCACGTGTGTGGCTAGGATGGAAAAGAAAGAAAAGAAAAGAAGAAGGTGTACGGTTGAGATAGAAAGAAGATGAGAGAAAGAAGGGGAGTGCAGACCAATCAAGGGGAGAAGGGATGGATGCTGACCAATGGGAGAAGAAAGAAAGGAGGGGAAATGAGGGAGAGGAGAAGTACAGGATCCACGACCCATTTCTTCTTTTTCGACCCGACTCGGACCGTTGCTATAGAATCCGACGGTTTTTCGTTTATTTTTTTGGCAAATCACGTCACCTAACCACCTAGAACCAACTCCACGACCTTCTTCTTCAACTTCCATCCCAAATCTGACAGTTTTTAGCCTTGGTTTTGTAAGGCTACCACCGGCAGCATCATGGGAAGATGGGCAAAAATTCGTCGTTTTTACAAGCACCACCATCGACCACCACCCTTGTTCAACTCTCCTCAAGGTCTGGATCAAAGCCCAAATAAGTTTAAGGGCGGCGGAGCTACGAATTCGACGAATCGAGGTTCACCCATTTTGGGGTTTCTGGTGATTCAAAGGCAATTTGGGGTGTTTCCCAGCTGAATTGGACTTCGACCCAGGTATGAAAGTTGTTCCTCTCATTGAAATCTTCATTTCTATAAAATTTGGGAATTTTCGGAGTTGTTCGATTTTTCGGCGAGTCGGGACGGCCGGTTGCCACATGCGGCGGCGTGTGGGGGAAAAACCCAACGTCCCTCCTTAGGTTTTCCGACGTGCCGAATCTAAATCTGTCGTCTGTTTTCCAAAATTCTATCATTTAGGTATAGTTTTCCCTAATTGTGTTTAGGCGCGTTGGCGAAAAGCGACGTCATCCTCGCTAGTTCGAGCGGTTCTCGGGCAATAAAATCTGTGAGTGGACCCCTTCTTAAACTATATGTTTTATAAATATTAGCCTAGCATGCATGATCTATTTCACGACTTGAATGTGATTTATATTATGCCTTTATAGATTTCTTTATTTATGGTTTAAGAGAAATTAAGAATTATTTAAATTATTTTTACGAAGGTTATTATTTATCGAACCTACATTTCACTAAGGATGATGAATTATGGATTTACATATACAAATTATGTGGCTTTCGATCATGATTTATATTATGGTTCATGAGATGACGCTTTGAGTTTTGATGAGCTCTGGTTTTGATATGAGATTTTAAGATATGCTTTTGGTACTTACCTAGTGAGTTATCATACGGCAGATCCGCACACCACGTATATAGATGTCTATGGCCATAAGACACAGATGATGGAGGAGTGAGATATGATATATTATATACCCCCAGCTTCATTGCCGAAAGCAGTGTCGGACAGCTTCACTAGCCACGGCTAGTGGCAATGTGGATGTATTTTATTTTATACAGCTTCACCTTTGGGTGATGGATAGGTTATTCAGTTTCACCTTTGGGTGATGGACAGGTAATGCATTCAGGCGACTATGATACCCCTAGTTGAGTACCTTACTGATGAGATTTACAGATGATTTACGGATTTTCCTTCGGGCGTTATTACCATTTCTGAGCACTAGTTTTACATACATGTTTTACGAATGTTCTACATGGCATGCTAGGGTTTTTCATAAAACCTATATGTAGTATTATATATGTGTTTTCAAAATAGGAGGTTATTACGTTCATAAATAAAACGATTTTCTTATTATTAGTATTAATATAAATTATGGTCTATTCACCTTTTCTATTTTTACGCCCCTCAGGAGTTAGGATCGAGGCACATGATCCCGGCGTCAGGGCACTTTCGCTTAGGCATCTTCGAGTCTTCTCAGTGTATGACTCATTCCTTTATGCATACCTTCTATTATAATTCTTTTACATTATTCTTAAGTAGTTGTATGCTCTGAACATGATTCTACTTTGGTTTAATTTGTTCTAATTACATATTTTATTGGTATGCATGTTAAAAATGGTTTCATCACCCTTGGATGTCGGCCAACACGTGCCTACCCTAGTATGTAGGGGTATTGGGGTTGGGGCGTGTCATATTCTCTTGGTTGAAAATCAGATTTGCTAAAGGGTACGTATTTGTGAACAAGTAACCCCTTGACCAAGGAGTTAAGGGAATTTTAGGCCCACCCATGGACATAGGCACAAGGAAATGCTAGGAAACCTGAGGCCCAAGGAATCCTGAGAGAACTGGCCCGCATGCTTAGTTTGACCAAGACGAGAGAGAGGCTGCTGACTGAGAAGAACACGTGAGCATGCTGACATCTTATGGCACAAGTCTCCAAGAATAAGATCACTTAATTAAGTGCTACTTGGACTTTTCAATAATGTGCAGAAAACATCAGAGGTCTATGATGGGATACAAGGGCAAGCCAGAGCAACCGAGGTCCGAGCGAGAAGTGTCACATCCCGGCCTAGGCCCCCACCATATCCCGGGCTCGACTCCACCGTAGCACGATATTGTCCGCTTTGGGCCTCGATCACGCCCTCACAGTTTTGTTTCTGGGAACTTACACGAGAACTTCCCAGTGGGTCACCCAACCTGGGAATGTTCTCGTGCGAACTCGCTTAACTTCGGAGTTCCGATGGAACCCGAAGCCAGTGAGCTTCCAAAATGCCTCGTGCTAGGTAGAGATGCAAATATACATATAAGGCTTACAGGATCCTCACCCTTGGGCGATGTGAGATCTTACAAGATGTGTGGGCCATTTGGGCTTTAAAATGTGTGTTATCCGATTGCCAATATATCACTTCGTCGACAAAGGTCAGTCCGAGTACGTGAAAAACTGTTAGTATGCTAGTATAAGTGGTTGGTACATTAAATGCCGGTTTGAGAGGCCTCAAAGGGGTAAGGCCTATATAAAGGGGTGAAGACCTCTATAATGGGCATCAGATGAATCAGAGAGAATAGAATGAATGTATTAATCGAGCCCTATATAGCCTTGAAATCATGATATTGAGAGCAGCACAGTGGATGTAACCTAGTTTTTTAGGGATAAACCACTTACTTCTTTGAGTCCATTTAATCTCAACCCATCTCATTAGTCTATCTAATATCATTTATTTAAGTTTGTTAACCTTACAATTTTGAACATTAACAAGTGAAAATAGTTGTGGGTTAGAGAGAAAGACAAGAAAGAGAGAGGGCATGGTTTATTCATTAAAAATCCTCTCAAAATTCAATACTATGTCAATTTTTCTAATTTTGGGTTGTGCGTTTTTGCAATTGGGGCGGAAATAGTTCTGGGTTCTGTGTAAGAAACGTCATCAATGTCATCATAAAGGCTTGGGAAACTTATCAGACATGCTCGCCGGCAAGGACAGGTGAGGAGTAGAGGGAGTCTGCTGGCAAGGTAGGGTCGGGGTGGGTGGGGATCACGGGGACTTGTGTTTCCTTTTCTTTACTATTTAGTTTTTTTTTTTTTTTTTAAAGAGGTTTTTTGAAATAGGTCCAAAGTAACTAAAACTTGGACCTATTTCAGAAATCAAAAGTCACTAAAAATTGGACCTATATTTCAAAAGGTAATTTATATAATTTGACCTATTTCAAATTTTTTTTTTTTTTTAAACGGTGTTGGATGAATTTCAGTCAAAAAAACACTTGTCACTCAGATAGATAGAGCACAGAGAGGCTACGTATAGTTTTGGGTAAAGAAGTTTGGACTCGTGAAATTCTACTCCTCTTCCCCTCTTAACGTTCAAATATTATCGAATATCTTCAAATGAATGATACATGTCGGATTCTGTATCGATTAGACTAGAACAAAATTGGCGTGCTTAGTAACTGAAGTCTTGACTTAGTGTGCATCATGTCGATTTTCAATTCTTCAACTTTCTACTGAAGACAACATGAAACATCGTAGTAAGTACCAAATAAAAAAGTGCAGCTTAATTGGTTGCGCTAGTCCATATATGTTTTCAATTCCTACTCTTTGACCGACTTGTATAATGGCAAAACAGTTGCACTGGGCTACGACTAGTAGTGCCACCAAAAATCAAATCTGATAACCTTTTGTTTTATCCTCTGGCTTGATTTCCATCTTTCCAATATTAAAACTAATTAAGATCTTGACTTGTCCACTAATTCAGAAACTGTGAGCGAAGGCATGACATCACATCACTCTACTATAATATGAAACATTTTTTCTAAATGAAACAGCTGAGCTTTTCATTGCCATTTCCGAAAAGATGAAGAGACCAGCACAACTAGTTTTCGTTCCCTCCCCGGTTATCGGCCACATCGTATCAACGATCGAGATTGCAAAGCAACTCGTTGCTCGGGACGACCAACTGTTTATCACAGTCCTCGTCATGAAGCTTCCCTGCGACCAACCATTCACCAACACTGACTCTTCAATCTCTCACCACATCAACTTCGTCAACCTCCCCGAAGCCCAACTGGACAAACAAGAAGCCATCCCCAAACACGGGTCCTTGACCAGAATCCTCGTCGAAAATCACAAAACTCACATCAGAGACGCCGTTGTCAACTTACTCTCTGAGTCAGATCAGTCTGAGTCGGTGTCGAAGCCTCGGCTTGCCGGGTTCTTGCTCGACTTTTTATGCGCAACCCTAGTTGACGTGGCTGACGAATTTATGGTTCCCTCCTACGTGTTCTTCCCCTCCAACGCTTCGCTGCTCGCACTTTTGTTCCATTTTCAATTGCTTCGCGACGAGGGCGGCATAGATATAACTGAGTTTACGCGCTCGAGCGCTGAGTTGGCCGTCCCGAGTTTCATCAACCCTTACCCTACCGCAGTCTTGCCCGGTACGTTTGCGGACAAAGAATTCACCGGATCAATCCTCAACTCTACCAGCAGGTATAGACGAATCAAGGGTATTTTGGTAAATACATTCTTGGACCTGGAGTTGCATGCTCTTCATTATCTTCATTTTGATGATAAAATCCCACCCGTCTATCCAGTGGGGCCCTTATTGAACCTCAAAAGTAGTGATGAAAATAAGGGCTCGGATATCTTCAGATGGCTTGATGATCAGCCCCCCGTCTCGGTGGTGTTCCTATGTTTTGGGAGCATGGGAAGTTTCGGTGAGGCCCAGGTGAAAGAGATAGCTTGTGCGCTGGAGCATAGCGGGCAGCGGTTTTTGTGGTCCCTACGCCGGCCCCCACCTAAAGGCAAGATGGCTATGCCAAGCGACTATGCGGATCTAAACGCAATTTTGCCGGAAGGGTTTCTTAATCGGACAGCTCCGATTGGGAAGGTGATAGGTTGGGCCCCGCAAGCGGCCATTCTGGCCCATCCGGCGACCGGTGGGTTTGTATCACATTGCGGGTGGAATTCCACGTTGGAAAGTTTATGGAATGGTGTGCCGATTGCCACGTGGCCAATGTATGCAGAGCAAAACCATAATGCCTTTCAACTGGTGAAAGAATTGGGATTGGCTGTGGAGATTAAGATGGATTATAGGAAGGACAGCGACATGGTGGTGAGTGCAGAAGATATAGAAAGAGGGATAAGTCAAGTGATGGAGCTCGATGGTGATGTACGGAAAAGAGTGAAGGAGATGAGTGAAAAGAGCAAGAAAGCCTTGGTGGATGGTGGTTCTTCTTACTCTTCATTAGGGCGTTTTATTAATCAAATTTAATTTAGTGGGCGAGTTTTATATTTTACTCGTTTATTTTGCATGGTGTAATTTGCAACGTTTATATTGTAAATTTTCCATTAACATAGTTCAACGTATCAAATCTGAAGATTTTGTGGTGAATTTTCTGTTCTTTGAAAATCTGACTTGCTTACGTATTTGTGAACAAGTAACCGGGATGTCGAGATTTTCAGAAAAATGGTCCCGTATTGATCAATTCAGCTGGTATGTGCGGCTAATACTGCCAAAACAAAGTCAGACAGCATGCATGCCTAAAATTTACTTTGACATCATTTTCGCATGGAGTTGTTCACTAAAAGTGGAAGCTCGAGATGATCACCTCTTCATTACAAACTGTGAGCATCGCCAACTACTTAATAGACACGTACTAACACTGAAATTATCACCGTGACGCGTAAAAAGTGTCTCAATCAATTTATTTGAGCAGATAAATTTACATTCTTCAGTTGTACATGGTGCTTGTTGTAAACTTGTAATCCATCGGTATAGCACTCAATCACCAAATACAACTGAATCAAACCTATGATGCACAGATACTTCATACATATACAGATAAGTCTTGCGTGGTTGTGTGGTATTCAAGGAACTACGAGGAAATAAGGTTCACTGATATACAGTCTCTTTCATCAGCTGGTATACAGTACCAAAACACTACGCTCATCTGTGATTTTGTCTGTGGCCTATATCAGTGTCTTTTACTTACAACTAGTAATAAATTGTGCGACTTTTCTTTTTCTCTTAATTTCTATTGGTTTCCAAATCCTTGACCTCAACTGCAGACAACTGCATGTACTACCAGACCAAAAAAATTAGCAAATGACAGCAAAGGCATGACATCATCACCTCTATCTAAAAAATTTCAAGAATTAAAACCCCACCGCCAACCACCGGTCATGCACATGATATATATGACTTAGAATAATACTGAACTATTTGAATTTTGTGTTTATGATCATAATCAATTATATTATATTTTATTGTGTAAAGACTAAAGTTCACATCTATAAAAAAATAAAAATAAAAGTATGAGATTGTTATGTCATTGAACTGTATAAAAATATATAGTCGAAACCGATAAAAGTATTCCGAACTGTTTATCTACTTGTTGCACTTGAATCGTTGATTGACTTCACAATCTTTGTTTTAATTTAATTTTTTTGTAAAGGTAATCTTTACATAATGGTTTACATCATTAACAGTTCGATCATTACCATAAAGTTTTGTAAATCATCCATGAAACATTTACAAAATAATTCCTCCTCATCTTTAAATAGTCAAGAATATTCTACAATTTATACATGAAATTAGTACATTTGAAAACTCACTAATACAAATAGATCCCAGTGTTATTCAAATATAATGCACTAAAATGTAATTTACGTAGTATTATATATAAAGATGATTTTCAACTAAATTTGGATTTTAATAAAATACTTCTCCACTCTAAATCCAAATCAAGAAGCCAGCAGAGGTAGTTTCGTTCCAGACCCAGGCATTTGCTCTCCTCAGCCGACCCGTGCCTGAGCCACCGTAATTGGCCAGATCTGTGTTTTTATTTCTTTTGTCTTCTCTCTTTCTCTGCTCCCTAATGAGTCAATGTTATACTATATATTTTACCTTAATCTTATTAATAATTTATTGGTTATTATGTATGAATTTTGATACTTTATTTTGATACTTTGTTATATATTTCCAATATAGGACATTCTAATTCCTCTGAAGCAAAAAATAATCAAACAGATGAGTTTTGGAGTGATTCTAATTGGAGAATGTGCGTGTGCCTTTCAAGATGATTGTATCAAAATTCCAGATTTTTCTACCAAGCCATTTGACCGTGGCAATGAAATAAAGACCCAGCCCACAGCTTTCTCAGATTGCCCTTTCTGGACGTTTTGGGTATTTTGAAGGTCAAGATGAAATATTTTGAGGAAGATTCCTTTTGAGGATTTGTACTTTTGGGACCAAATCGGAGTTGATTTGGTCGATCAAAAGACTAATTTACTGAGAACTCCAAATTCTAGTTCAAATAGGAGACCTTTTATTTTCTATTTTATCATTTAATTATGTTTCCTAATTTTATTCTAAGACCTTTTCAAGGTAGGGTTTTATTTTCTGGTAGTATAAATAAGACTTTTTAGCCATTAGAAGAGAGGGGAATGTATGTGGAGAATTTAGCTAGGCTTTAACGCTTTGTATTTTCTAAGTGTTTTCTATCCTTTTTTTATTTCAATAAAATTCTTTTGTTTTATGGTTGATCGTAGCTAATTTTCGTTTGTTAGGGCAATGCCTTGACCTTTAGCATGAATATGTAGTTTTTATTTAATTCCTTATGATATTATGCATGCATACCTTGAATTATTAATCATTATGCTTGAACTGTCTTTATATCTTAATGCTTAGCTACCATTGGGATATTTAGATAAGTAATCGGATGAAATTCGATGGGAATACCACCAGGGAATTGAGTATTGCTTCTTGTGATTGATAGTTGTAATTTCACCTAGGATGAATACCACATCTTAGGGGTTGCATGGTTTTTCAATGGGTTTTTACAAAGGGTAATGAGTCATGCATGTTTATATTTGATCTGAATACCACAGACGGATTGCATGTTTGATATACGTTCTAACTTGAATACCAATAGTAGAATATGCATTAGGAAAACCTAACCTTCAAAGTTGCATGGGTAATTCATAAGTAATTGGTAAATCTACATAGGATTGGGACGGCGGAACCCTAGACTTTTACAATTTGGTTTTCAAAACGCTTTCTTTTGTTTTCTTTACTTTGCTAATCTCTTTAATCATTTTAATTAAATTCGTTTTTATTATTTTTAAATTCAAAATCAACCTTTTCCAATATTTGTTTTCAAATAATTAGCCAAGAATTAGTTTAAATACATATTATTCATTCAATCCTTACGGAAAATGACCTTACTTGAGCTACTATACTACAACAACTTTGTTCTCTTGCAAGTATTTTTAAGAGTATTTATCCCTACTTTTGCAGGTGGTAAAATCATTATCACTCCCTCTCTCGATCCAAATTTACAAGCACTAAAATAGGGTTTGTCTTTTGCTGCAATTAAATGGAAAAAAAAATGTATTAGAGGTCAGTTGCCTTTGGGAGAAGAGATAAATTTGAGTGAAAAGAGAGAAATCAGAGTGGAAAGAAGGAAGAGAGAAGGATATGGACGAAATTGTTTCGTGTACTTGTTCGCTCTCTTCGTATTAAGCTCGCTTCTACACTGTATGTACACGACATGCACATGACCTACACATGTTATGCTCATAGATTTGAGCTCAACCCAAAATTTTGTGAAATTTTTTCCGTAATGTGCTTGTGGAGTGCATATTGTGTGCATGGCTACATCTTAATATAAGAAGCAAGAATGTTCACTAGTTATGATGCATGTATGTTGTACCCCGGAATTTAGCGAGTATGACCACAACCTAGTTGGCCGCGACCAAAAAGAATTAAGAAAAAGCTTAGAGGATGTTAAGGATCATGCGTGTCCATGAAATAACGAAACGAGTATCATATTTTCCACATGCAAGGTTAAGCGATGATTGATGTATGTAACAAGACTTTTCAAACTGCTATTGTAACCTTATATACGTAACAATTATGTTTTAATTGTATTCACTATCCTAATAAGTCGCCGTTAAAGTTTCTTATTAATGCGAAAACAGCTCGTTGCTCGATCTCTAGTTCTGTGCATATCATGTGCATGTGGTGTGCATATAATGTATATGGGCATATATTGTATATGGTGGTGGCGTCATAGGTGATGACGTCATTTTTCTAATTTCAAAAGGAGAGTTGTGAGCTCTGGATTTTTGGGTTGGCTCAGATTTGTGAGCATATCATGTGCATGTCGTGTACATACAATGAGTAAATCCTGAAAAATTCATCCAACAAAACACCATCATTTAATGACTGGGCTTTTTTCCCACCCTCGATGCGAGTCTAGTAGTGGTGGTCTCAAGCCTTGGTTGTTTGCCGTGTTGCCGAAAAATGGCCAAAAAACTAGTAGCATGCTTGAGTTTCGATCCCAACGATCGGGGATAAGATTCGTGACAAGGTTAGGTGTTTAGGACTCATGAAGATGAGATGAAATTGGTGGTGACTTCGATTTGGACGGTGTTGGTCGGGATGACAGTGCATTATGTGTGCACGATGAGAAGGGGAGAGAGAGTGCATGAAGGAGAAAGTGAGAGAAGAGAGGGAGGAAGGGAGAGAAAGAGTAGAGAGAGAAATCAGAAAATGGGAGGAAATAACCCACCCATTTATATGTGGGTATCTTAGTAATCAGTTTTGTGCATGGCCGATTTGTCTTATTTTTATCCCTCAATTAAGAATTTGTCCCATTTTCGGATATTTCCCTATCTTCTTTGGACTCATGACAATCTATCAAACAATTTAATAAGAATTCACGACTCTAATTCTCGCTTATCTATATATCTATGGTTATTTCACTCATGCTTACCCAAATATTTATGAATAGTAAACATGTCCTCTCAATTCCAATTCACCTTGTCCACGTTGCTCACTCAGTCCAGCCAACCAGTACAGTAATCCCCTTGAGCTTGGCAATGGATTTTTTTTTTTTTTTTTTTTTTCCCAAAGAGATACGATAGTTTGCTTCATTTCATCCATATGGTAATAACCAAGTGTTACATAATAGTTCTCAAAGACTACATTTTTCTACAAGTAAATCAATAATAACACTCGGTGGGGAGGTATCCCATTCACAACGTTGGCTCAAAGTTAGTCCAATCCGTGCAAGTCGGTGGGCTATAGAGTTTGCTTTGCGGCGAGTATGGGTCACAACAACTTCAGTGATTGAAAGGAGCAACATCTTGATGTCTTCCACAATTTGGCCAGCTGATGACAAATTGAGGGAAGAATCCCGTAGTGCCTCCACAATCTGAAGTGAATCGGTCTCAAGAACTAATTTTTGAATACCCTTCTGCACTTCCCAAATTATACTCTCTCTGATGGCCATAGCCTCTGCTTGAATAGGAGAGAGAACGTCTTCCAGCATCCCACATTTCGCAGCTACGAAGACGCCCTGGTCGTCTCTGATAACAGCCCCAAATCCTGACCTCTTTTTGTCATCACTCCAGGAGCCGTTAGTATTTATCTTGAGGTGCCCGACAGGTGGAGTGAGCCAACAATCCGTGATCTGGCCTTTTTGGCGGCATGGGACTAAAGTGCCACTTTTGTTGAACTCGAGCCACCATTGAATTGCTTTCAAGACACAAACATCAGGGTGGTCACACTTTCCTTGCCATAACTTCGTATTTCTCGCTCCCCACAGTACCCAATAGATCATGAGGACCATATCGAAGCTGGAACTCGAGATTAGTTCAACCATTTCATCCAACCAAGACGCGAAGGATGAATGGTATCTATTTCTCATTGGAACCCCTACAGTAGAAGACATCCATGCACACTTGGCAATGGATGTTAGTATTGAGTTATAGGGTGAGAAATCTAAGGTTGTGAAGTCATCACTACAGCAAATGTGATATCACGATCATATGAGTGAAGAAGACATCCATGCACACTTGGCAATGGATGTTAGTATTGAGTTATATGGTGAGAAATCTAAGGTTGTGAAGCCATCACTACAGCAAATGTGATATCACGATCATATGAGTGAATCATTGATGATTATGCAACTCTTGCTTTTTGGTTTTTTTTCATTGCATCTATTTAAAATAATTGTCCATTATAACAGAGCTTATGCTATTGGGTAACATTCCTTGGAGTATGCGGTAACTAGAGTGTCTCCAAATGCATTGGGTGACACTGTGAGTCCTGTTGGATGGTGGTTACTCTTACACTTCATTATTGGGGCGTTTTATTGATCAGATCTAACTTTGATCCATCAAAGTTATATAGACTGGAGTTTGCTCCCAAAACATATAGACATTCCTTCCCCTCACATCAATTTCACGAGCCTCCTATCCATTCTCATCGATCATGACGAGACAGCAAGCAAAGATAGAAAAACTCGCATTGGGTTCATCTAAAATCTGTTTATATAGCACTACTAAACTATGCACCCCCTGCTATTTCGTCTTATGTTTTGCTGCTTGGAGACCCTAAGCAGGCTAGGAGCCCAAGAGCTGACAATCCAAAAGCACTTCTCAGAAACCCTTCAACAAAACAAACACATGTCCCAATAAAAGCACCTTTTAGACCCCCTTAAAAAACTGAGATTCTCAAAAGCAAAGGAGTTTTATGAGTCAGCACTTACTATCGTATGTTTGGAGTTTTGAAAGTGGAAATAGGAGTTCAGCCAAAAATGACCATCTCAAGGTCAATCCTGCATGTCATTTCCTCTTCGAGTATGTATAATATTTCATTTATTTTTCTGTTTTTTACTAGTTGGAATTTCCTTCGTAGATTTTCAATCGCTCCTTGAAGATTTCTGCTGACTTTTCCTTTACTTTGGAAAATACGGGGACCAATTTTTTCCATAGTAAAAGAAACTTGCTTTGCATTTTCCACCTATCATAATTTCAAAGTAGAAATTGGAAAAGAACTGGTGGGTGTTGACATTGATGCAGATATCCATAGTAGAGGGATCCACTAGATTAACGGTTCAAATTAAAAGTTGACTGTATAGCAAATAACCATTCTTGCATTGAGTTGCAAAGAAATTCTCTTACACGAAATAACCACTGTTTGAATTAATAATTCGATGCAAATTTGGAGATTGAGAACAAAAAACTTCAGGAAAGAAGAAGCAAGAAAACATAGGGAAAAGCAAACAAAAAATTATGGACAACATCCTTGATTGACCAACTAGTTTAAGCCCATTTGGCCAGCAAAGACATGCAACCAGCTCCGAGAAGAAGAGATATGTTAGCTCCAGCTTGAAGCCTTCCATTGCTCTGCATTTTTGGGTTCATGAAATCAGCTGCTAGCAGATCAACAAGGGACATGTAGATTAAGATACCAGCTGATGCCGCATTAAAAACGCCTTCCATGATGAGTGCAGTTGGGCTGCTTTCGTCATAAACATTTGATATTCCAATTCCGATGCCAATCCCAACTGGAGTTGTAAGAGAGAAGAACAATGACATGATTGCAACAGCTCGATTCTTGAATTTTGCCTACATAGAACATTAAAAAAATAATATCTGATCAACATCCAGTGTTATTTTTGCTCTAACCAACTTGGGTACGAACATTTTGACATCAATAGTTGTAGGCAAAAAAATTACCTGAGTTATGCATCCACCGAGTCCCATGCCTTCAAAAAATTGATGGAAAGACAATGCAGCTACAAGAGGCTTTATTGTTTTAGGACTTTCAGAAGCACCTAACGAAATTCCTATAATCACAGAATGCACAACAATCCCCAACTCCAAAACCTACCACAAAAATCAAAATTAAATAACTAATTAAAAAAAAATTCACCACTAACTAATCACAAAAAAAAAAAATATATTCAAAAAGAAAATCACCTGTGAAATCACTCTGTGCCTGAGAAGTTCTGTTGAGGGTGAAGTGTCAATTGCGCCATGAGCATGGCCATGAGTTGCATGAGTATGAACATGCACGTGACCCTCATGCTCTTGGGCCTTCTCTTCGTCTGCATCAATATTGTTCTTGAAGTGAGACCTGTTGTAATAAGAAGTGGCAAAAGAATCCACCATCAAAGTCCCAATAGCAGCCATCATGGCCACAAACCCAGTGAAGGGAAATTTCCCCCATGGGTTCTCCTTAAGAGCCGGGTCCGTCAAGCTCTCAAAAGCATCCGGGAGCACGTGGATGAACCCAGTAGCCAATATGACCCCGGCTGCAAAGGCCTTGATGATGAAGAATATGTTCCTATCGGGGTGTAAAGCCGGAATGGTCTTCCCGAGAATTGGGATACCAACACCGAGTGCACCAGCGACTAGGATGGATGCAATCGCCCCAATTTTGTACTTTAGAGCTTCGGTTTTGTTCCGGTCCCCATCCCCTTCTTCTTTTTCACAGGTGCACTCTCCGAAAACTAAGGTGGGGAGTATGAAGAGGAGGCAAAAGAATGCAAAACAACTATGCTGTTGAAGTTTGCTCATCGTAGAAAAAATTACCTACTACGAAACGCTAAGAAAAAGTAGACTAGAAATTCAGGTTCGAAAGAAAAAGTAGACTAGAAATTCAGGTTCGAAACGCTACTTTATAAAGGTGGTCGAAAATTTAAAAGCACAAAACAGATGAGAGGAGAATCTTTCTCCAACGAAAAGGAGTGATCGTAAGAGAATGAAGAAAAAATGAGGAGGACGTTTTGTTTACGAAGGCAACTTGGTTTTTGAGACCGACTCAAACTGTCATTAAAAAACAAGTGTATTGAGCCGTTAGGAAAATTCGATGTTTTAATTTCAAGTGTCGAAACAATGTCGACATAATATGTTGACGAAAAGGATAGCAAGAGGTTTCACGCAAAGTCAACTTTTGAATTAATAAATTTGTCAAAAAAATGACGAAACAGTGTGTTACTCAAACTGTCATTAAAAAACAAGTGTATTGAGCTGTTAGGAAAATTCGATGTTTTAATTTCAAGTGTCGAAACAATGTCAACATAATATGTTGAAGAAAAGGGTAGCAAGAGGTTTCACACAGAGTCAACTTTTGAATTGATAAATTTGTCAAAAAAATGACGAAATAGTGTGTTTCTTCTATTTAATTCAATTAATTTCCCCATCCAAAACGGCCAACGTAGAGGCCTGCACAAACTCTTAATTAATTCAATTAATTATTGCCGCTGATAATTATACGGGAGGGTCTCAATTATTTGAACTTAGATTGGTTAAAAATTATGTTCATATAGACTCTGTTTTTTTTTTTTTTTTTTTTTTTTTTTTTTTTAAGCGAGAAGGAATTTATAGAAAACCAAATTTTGTTTGTATCTTCCAAATAAACTTTTTTTTTGCTATATTGCAAATTTTCCATTGTTAGAGCTATATTTATTATGGCACAGTTTTTAATTTCTTTTTATGTCTATTTTCCTCTCCCATATTTATTAGGTGAATGTTACAACTTTGTTATTGGATAAATTAGAATTAGATGCCTCATTTTATATTTTTCTAAGTTAAACATTTGTTACTTTTCAACTTTTGATTAAAGTGCTTTTACTTTTAATTAAACTTTATATTCCAGGTAATTCTTAATTTAAGTATTTTATAAATTCTTTTAAATCCATTTTTATGTATAAAAAAATGTACTCAATAATATTTATTAATTTATTGTTATTTTTATGGAATCTCATCACTTCCTCAATTTAAGGATTCAATTATATGGGTTCAAGATTAATTGGATGAAATATAGTTTTTCCAATTTCCAACTCAACATTTTATATAGATTATAAAAAAACAAGAGACATTTATAATTAAAATTGAGATATAGACTAGACTGCCTAATTTCAGGCAACTAAAAATAAATTTGAATTTTTTAACAACTACTTATAGTAGAAACGTGAACTAAGAGTTTTCACATTTTTATTTTTATTTAAAATGAGTCCTTATTCCAATAATTAATTATTAAGAGTTGATAAAATATTTTTTAGTGCAATGTTTTAATGTGAAAAGTTATCTTTTTTTTTTTTTGTTACACAACTTATACATAACGTACCATAAGTTTTGTACGTACCAAAATAAGGATAATACAACATACTAATAACTTGGTACGTACTAAATAAAGAATTGCATAATGTACCAAAAGCAATATTTTATAATGTACCAAAATACTAATACGTACCCAGATTAAATTTATATAACGTACCAAATGATTGGTACATTATATTTAATATATCTGTTTGGTACGTTATATTTAATATATATGCATGTTATATTTCATAATTGTATGTTAATAGGATGCTTATGTGTTTTTAGAATTTAAAACAACAAATTATTTGAATAATTTTTGAACGAATTATGATAAGATAAGATAGGATGTATGTGGTGATTTTAGAATATTTGTGATATTATTTTCTGAACTAGTTGGTTAATTAAATACAATAAAAATCATAATTTTTAATTAAAAATTAGTTGAAGAATGTTTGATAAAAAAGGAATATTTCTTTCACACTAACTAACTTCTTTCTTACAGACTTAGTTTTTTTATACAAGTGTAAATCTTAACAACAATAACAGCTTACAAGATAAGTTATCTTTGTAATTGCCTATGTAATCTGACAAGTGGCAATCTCTCATCCATTGATCCAGTACTCCTAACAAACTATGCCAGGACCCACAAAGACAAAAACCATCAACAAAAACGATAACAAGGACAAAATGAAATGTCACGAGCATGACCAAAAGCTATAAAATTTGGAACCGTAGAGCACTAGTAATAAGCATAACTATATGTCACAGATAAAGCTAAAACATCTACAACCTGATTTCCTTCCCTATAAAGCATTTGTTGAAGTTGCCAGAGACAAATCTTTCAATCCACTATAAGAAACCATGAGACCACATTATGAGCCTTAAAAGGATAGTGAATAACCAACATGGAGTCTATTTCAATCAATAAATATTTAAAATCTCTTAGCCAAGCTATACGCACAACCTCAACGAAAGTAAGAATTTCTACAGCAACTAAAGTTACAAATTTTGTGTTAGATGTGAAATCACCAAGTGCCCCACTTTTCGATGAGCAAAAAATTCCCTCAATTCCAGCACGTTCATTGGCACAAGACCCATCAATATTAATCTTGAGTCACCCAGCCATTGGCAACTCCAGATGACTAGAATAAGGGATGTAGACTTGAATAATGGATGGAGCCACAATAGAAAGCAGCTAGATACTCAATAGTGAGAAAACAGGCAACGGTGAAAAGCAGAAGCTATCACTCGAAAAACACACAAGAGTCGAGTCACAAAACCTAACTGCTAGCCAACACTTCGCATAATCCAAAGAAGCAAACTTGCCCTCAAACCGAATTTGATTGCGAAGAAACCAAATGCCACATATAAAAGTACAAGCCACTATAATCCAAAGTTGTCGAATAGAACAAGAAACTTGTACCACTGACTAAATTATTAGGGAGGGACGACGAAAAAGCTCCAACAACCAAGACCAAAGACCCACAGTCAAAGAATTACCTTCTTACTTTATAATATAGCATACTGTAAGAATAAATTGTAGACTTTGTTATCATATATATTGGATGTTTTAGAGTTTATTGTTAATATTAAGACCATTTTTCAAATGACTTCTAACATTTTTTTTTTTTTAAAGAACTTTGGTCCCCGACCTAAAATTTTGAGTATTGGGCCCTAAACTTATTGTAATGTGGAAACGAACTAACCAAAAAAAATCATTACTCTACCTTATAACAAGTTTGGGAACCAGTACCCATTGATTTTGAATTCATAAACCAAAACTCAAATGGCCAAAATAAAAGACCATTATTCCAATTTTCTCTTATGCGAAATTTTGAAGGAAAAAAAGGTTACAAATCCTTCTCTCGTCGAATGAATTGAATTGTTAACATCTTCATCCTTAACTCTTTATTGATGTTT
Source organism: Pyrus communis (assembly GCF_963583255.1). Classification (NCBI taxonomy): domain Eukaryota; kingdom Viridiplantae; phylum Streptophyta; class Magnoliopsida; order Rosales; family Rosaceae; genus Pyrus; species Pyrus communis. The sequence continues at coordinate 8,156,210 of NC_084809.1, read as the reverse complement.
AAATATTTCAGCTTAAAATTATACAAAACTCTCATGTGTGGAGCACAAAGCACTTTCAAAGAGATGATTTAAATACTTTCTTAACTATGCAGACAAAAAATTATGTCAAAATTCTACATTCAAATTTTTCACATAAGTCGTGAGCTACTCGCTTTTTTTTCTTTTTTTTTTCTTTTTTTTTTTTTGGGTCGATTTTATGAATTTTTACAAACACAAACATAAACTTAATCATTTTCTCCAGCACTGTAAGCAAAAAATTTTGTTTTTAAAAAACCGGGAGCATATGTTAGATATGTAACACTGTGTTACTTTTCAAATTAAAACAAAAATATATATATATATATATATATTAACCAAAATTAAGTGAAATGACGCATGTCAATTGATTAGGTGTATGGTGAGCATACATCATAATTTATGATGGTGAGCAAAAATGCACCCTCAAACCCTTTTGTACCACTTTATAAGATTGGTTGGGACAAGCTCTTCCACGATTAATTCATCTTCTATCTTTGATGTGGACAAGTGTAGAAGAGAAGCCAAACACTAACTTGGAGAAGCGTAGAGGTTGATATCCATTTTTTCAATCAACATGCGCTAAAATCTAGTTATCCAATCCAATTCAATCCTAAACACCAAACAAATCCTTAGGACCATGCATGGGCATAAACCTTTTGAACACAAAGTTCAAGTTGGCCAAGATGGAAGCAGACACGCAAAGGCAAATAGCACTATCATGTATAACTATGTCTCGTGTAATGGAGTTCCAAGCACACTGGCGATGAACAAAAAAAAACCCGAAATTACACTGAACATACGTTTCGACTGAGTTCCCCTTCTCAACCGCAGGGAATTCATATATCATCATCAAACGCAACCTTATACCATTGTACAGAACTCCATACCAACCTACTACTTTACTTTCTCATTCGTTTCTTTCCCATCCTTCTTTTTGTTCTCATTGTTCCCATCTTTCCCGTATACCTGTTGATAATATTCTTCATCGTCATAGTATTCTTCATCATCGTAGTAATCTTCGTCATCATCCTCATCATAATATTCTTGTCCATCATCACTGTCCACGTTACCATTTTCCAGCAGATATTTTTATCCCGACTGCTGCCCTCGTAAACTCTCTTGAATTCGATCTCTGATGGTTGTCCCCTGAAACAATCCCACACCAAAATGATTGAGACACTTTTTCTTGTAGAAATATCAGTCTAATGTAATTGGTAATGCATATATTGTCTTTACCATTATACTTGTGCGAGTAACAGTTGAAAATTGCTCGTTTAACCTAGTCCACAAATCTTGGGAACTAGTACTTCCAATTGCACATGACAATGCTGCAGGTGGCAATGTCGCAGTAATCAGCTGCATCAATGCCTTGTCATGCATCTTCCTAAATTGTATATTCATCAGAAACTGTACGGGTTGAATAATTGCAAGAATCAACCTTTGAATCCCCATATTGAGTCACAAGAAACTGATTAGGACAAGGTGTTGACCCATCCACAAAACCAGCAATACCGTGCTCCTCAAGCAACAATTGCATCTGAAAATGCCATGGCAAATAATTGGAGTCATTGAGCTTCAAAGGAACAGAGGTTGAAACTGATGAAATCAAGGATGTAATTGGGGATTGTAAGATCTGTAATTGCGATGCTGTCACCATTATAGCAGTTGCAAATCAAGAACCGAGAGAAAATCTTTCTGAGTACTTCAATCAAACACCTTATGTGCAGAGAATCGCACACACAGAATCACAGAAATGAGAAGAAGACAAACCTTAAAAGCAAAATTTGGCAACAAAGGGTCAAGAAAATACACGAATAGAAGAGATCAGCAAGAGAGCGGAAGCAAATCACCAAGGTCAATCACCTCTAGCTGTTAAGCTTTCTCCGGCAATGGTACCATGTAAACCAACCTATATCAATCTATAAACTCTGAGAGAAAGATGATCGGAGAGAGAGAGAGAATTCTTGAGATTTCTTAGAGAGGAAGAAAGGAATATTTCATTCACACTAATTGACTCCTTTCTTACAAACTTAGTCTTTTATACAAAGTGTAAATCTTAACAATAATAACAGCTTACAAGATAAGCTATCTTTGTAACTGCCTATGTAATCTGACAAGTGGCAATCTATCAGTCATTGATCCAATACTCCAAACAGACTTTGCCAGGGATCGCAAAGATAAAAACCATCAACAAAAATGATAATAAGGACAAAATGAAATGTCACGAGTATGACCAGAGGCTATAAAATTTGGAACCTTAAACCACTAGTAATAAACATAACTATCTGCCCTAGATAAAGCTAAAACATTTGCAACCTGATTTCCTTCCCTATAAAGCATTTGTCAAAGCCGCCAAAGACAATTCTTTCAATCCACTATAAGAAACCACGAGACCGCATTATGAGCCTTAAAAGGATAGTGAATAACCAACATGAAGTCTGTTTCAATCAATAAATGTTGCCAATCTCTTACCCAAGCTATTCGCACAACCTCAATGAAAGTAAGAATTTCTACAACAACTAAAGTTACAAATTTTGTGTTAGATGTAAAATCACCAAGTGCCCCACCTTTCGATGAGCGAAAAATTCCCCCAATTCCATCACGTTTGTTGGCACAAGACCCATCGATATTAACCTTGAGTCACCCGGCCATTGGCAACCTCCAGATGACTAGAGTAAAGGATGTAGACTTGAATAAAGGATGGAGCCACAATAGAAAGTGGCGAGATACTCAATACTAAGAAAATAGGCAACGGTGAAAATGAGAAGCTATCACTCGAAAAACACACAAGGGTCGAGTCAAGAAACCTAACTGCTAGCCAGCACTTCGCATAATCCAAGGAAGCAGACTTGCTCTCAAACCAAATTTGATTGCATAGAAACCAAATGCCCCATATAAAAGTACAAGTTGCTATAATCCAAAGTTTTCGAGTAAATCAAGAAACCTGTAACGTTGATTAAACTATTAGAGAGGGACGACAAAAAAGCTCCAACAACCAAGACCAAAGACCCACAGTCCAAGAATTACCTTCTTACTTTGTAATATAGCATATTGTAAGAGTAAATTGTAGACTTTGTTATCATATAATTGGATCTTTTAGAGTTTATCGTTAATATTAAGACCATTTTTCAAATGACTTCTAACTTCTTCTTCTTCTTTTTTTTTTTTTTTTTTTTTTTTTTTTTTTTTTTTTTTTTTTTTTTGCGTGTAAGTAAAAGAGTTTGCCAAAATTCAACAATCTCATCTTTTACAAAACTATTAATCATGGTTTTTCATTGGTTATGCGAAAGAGCTTATTGGAGCAGTGATTCATAAACTTTGGCCCAATTAGAGCTTTGGTCTCTAACCTAAAAATTTGAGTATTGGGTCCTAAACTTGTTATAATGTGGAAACAAGCTAACCAAAAAATCATTACTCTACATTATAACAAATTCGGGAATTGATACCCACTTATTTTGAATTCATAAACCAAAAGCTCAAATAACCAAAATAAAAGACCATTACTCCAATTTTCTCTTATGCGGAATTCTGAAGAATAAAAAAATGTTATAAAACCTTCTCTCGTAGAATGAATTTAACTGTTAAAATCTTCATCCCTAACTCTTTATGATGTTTAAATATTTCAACTTAAAATTATACAAAACTCTCACGTGTAGAGCACAAGGCACTTTCAAAGAGATGATTTTAACACTTTTGTAACTGCGCACACAAAAAATTATGTGAAAATTCTACATTCATATTTTTCACATAAGTTGTGAGCTACTCGAGTTTTTTTTTTTTTTTTTTTTTTTTTTTTTTTTTTGTCGATTTTATGAATTTTTACAAAAACAAACATAAACTTAACGTATCATTTTCTCCAGCATTGTAAGCAAAAAATTGTGTTTTTAAAAACCAGGAGCATATGTTGTTGGATATGTAACACTGTTACTTTTCAAATTAAAAAAATAATAATAAAATAAAATTAACCAAAGTTAAGTGAAATGACACGTGTCAATTGATTAGGTGTATGATGAGCATACACCGTAATTTATGATGGTGCACAAAAATACACCCTCAACCTCTTTTGTACCGTTTTATAGGATTGACTAGAACAAGTTCTTTCACAATTAATTCATTTTCGTTCTTTCACAATTAATTCATTTTCGTTCTTTGATGTGAACAAGTGTAGAAGAGAAGCCAAACACTAACTTGGACAAGTGTAGAGGTTGATATCCATTTTTTCAATCAACATGCACTAAAATCTAGTTATCCAATCCAATTCAATCCTAAACACCAAACAAATCCTTAGGACTATGCATCGGCATAAACCTTTTCAACACAAGTTCAAGTTGGCCAAGATGTAAGCAGAAACGCAGGGGCAAATAGCACCATCATGTATGACCATGTCCCATGTAATGAAGTTCTAAGCACGCTGGCGATGAACAAAAAAACCCGGAATTACACTAAACAAACGTTTCGACCGAGTTCCCCTTCTCAACCGCAGCGAATTCATATATCATCATCAAACGCAACCTTATACCATTGTACAGAACTCCATACCAACCTACTACTTTACTTTCACATCCTCCTTTTTCTCCTTTTCGTTCTCCTTTTCGTTCCCATTGTTCCCATCTTTCCCGTATACCTCTTGATAATATTCTTCATCGTCATAGTATTCTTCATCGTCGTAGTATTCTTCGTCATCATCCTCATCGTAATATTCTTGTCCATCATCACTGTCCACCTTACCATTTTCCAGCAGATATTTTTCTCCCGACTGGTGCCCTCGTAAGCTCTCTTGAATTCGATCTCTGATGGCTGTCCCCTGAAACAATCCCACACCAAAATGATTGAGGCAGTTTTTACTTGTAGAAATATCAGTCTATATGTAATTGGTAATGCATATATTGTCCTTACCATTTTATGGCAACCTTCTTCAAACATCTCAAGAAATCCAGCAACCCAGCGATCAGCATTTTCAACCCATTCATTACGATGCATAGCAACAGTTTGAAACTAGCATACAGAGTCAGAAATCCACCAGTAAGAAACATAAACAATTATTGGATGGTGAGAAGGTAAATTTACAATATAGTAATTAGTATACGTATGGTGATGGCTTAATGCAAGAACAAAAGTAATTTCTCTCAGATCGGTAGAAAGGAATCTATTACTTCAAGATAAGACCTTTCGTTCATGTAAATGTACGTGTGTGTGGGTTTGTACATGAAGACTGAATGTCATAAGACTTCTTTAAGTATACTTCAAATCAGGCACCCAAAAATGTTTACAGTAGCCAGTAGCTAGCAGTTTTGTTCCTTCGGCAATCCTACTGCCTAATTAATAAACTGTCTTTAAGTCAATTTGACAATCTTGCTTTATTCGTTAAGTAAAAGTTCAAAACACTTTGACATTGTTTTTTTATTCGGCTTACACGAATAATATGGAACTGGAAGCTAAGACCGTAATATTCATCTACTTCCTCGAAAGGAGATTGAAGAACGCATACTGCAGTGACTTCATGACACTACCAAGAAGAGTTTGGGAACTAGACATGGACTTTGGTAAAAGAACAGGAGTTTCCAGCTCTTTAAAGAAAATGCAATTTTAAAGGCAGTGTTAAGAACTAAGAATCTAATCAAACAATAGGGCAATGAAGTCCCAAGATTTCCTCTGTAAAATGCCAGTTTGAACCCTCAAAACCTCCAGGGTCATTGGCCGTAATCCAAAGTCAACATGATACAACGAAACCAGCAATGAAATTCATTATTATGGCTGTGGTTATGGCAACCCAAATATACTATACAAATGAATTCATGCCTAAATCATCCCTCTTCTTTCTTAATCTTGGCAATCAGTAAATTATGATAAGAAGCCCAATTAAGTCCATGCTCATTCTCTCATTACATCCTGCAATTACAGCACAACAATATATTGTAAAATGAGAAAGACATACCTTCTCTCCAACTTTTTCTTGATGTTCCTTCACTTTCTCTTGTAACTTCTTCAATCTCAAGTTCACCCTTAATCGCTTTTCCTGTTTATATCAAACAAAATCAGAAAGATAAGTTTTTTCACCATGGAAAACTTGCCGTCTCAAAAGGTAGGTCAATTTGGAACAAGAATCAAGAACCCACAAAACCATATTACATAGTAAGAAAATAGAAACTAAAAAACCAAGAAGAATCTTGCCTTCACGAAACTAACACCAAGCTCTTTTCTTGTATATCCACGATCCAAGTTACGCAACACATACTGGTTATAATCTTTTACAATTCTCATTATAATGTCCGATGTTGAAATTCCATCAGTTCTCTTTGTTTCCTTAAACCTTCCCACGGCTTTGACCTATAAGAAAGGAACCACTCAACGGATTATAGGTTAAGGAAAGAAGAAAAATAAAAACAAAAGAAAAGTACTTTGTCTCGAGCTTACAAATTCGTACACATCTTTCCCAGCTCCACTTGCATCAGCATAACTGTACAAGAAATGCAAAGTACAAAAGAATTCATAATAAATGTCATTTGTAACAAATCTGCACTTACTTTTTAAATCTATTAAGATCTAAGATATACCATGTATTTTAAAACAATGGAATGCTAAGAGAAACATACTAGAGAAATAGAAAAGAAAAAACATACAAGCAAATCTGAAGAATTATTATTATCGATACAAATACTATTATTGTTCCAAAAGTAAAAGTCACCAAAACAGCATAACACTGGAGCTCAAAGGTGAGAACTTGGATAAAGTGTCCTTACGGTAGAGAGTCATGGGCTACAAAGTCAATCTCATGCTTGTCAAGAAATTCTTGATTGATCACCCAAGGTGCATCAGGAATGACTTCATCTACCCACCTGCAAACAAAACACATATTTCATGGTCTTGATCACATAGCTCATAAATTATGTCATTGTGTCATTAATACACATTACACACATGCATATGGAGTGTACAAATCATGGCTTTAAGTACAACTCTACATATCTGGAAAACCAATATTATATGGAAAAATTACAATGTGGAGAGGGAGAAGAAGTGAGAGAGGGCATCCATACTTGCAATGGCGAAGAGATTCATAACGTTCAGACTCTGTCATGACAGTTTTGCCTTTGAACTTGTGAGTGGTTTCATCATTACAACAACCGACGAGGAGATAGGTGTTAGGGAACCTGAAATTGCAATTCGAACTCATAAGAAAATGTGTATAAGCATGGCACAAATCAATGTCACAAGTTAACAGCAACAAAGACATAAAATTGGAGAAAGAGTACCAGAAAAACAACCAGATAAAAAGCTACGCCCGACACCGTATGTCTCGGTTTCTAGTCCTGATATAGTGTCTAGAAAGATAGCTTACAAGTTTTAACCAAGGAAGCATCTTTGTAATTATCCAAATACTTGAAGATTTATATTCCAACGAACTTATGTCTTATATGAAACAAATAAAATTAACCAAAATGAAAAAGCATGTATGCATACAAAACAAGATTAATCATCAGATATTTGATCAATATACAGAGCAGAAATCAATGAAGAACAAAGCAAATTTCACAGCATAAACAAAATAAAAGATACCCAGATAACAAATAACACAAAAGCTACGAAATTCATGAAAAAACGAAGTAATGGTCGGAAATAAGAGCAACCCAGATTTCAAAAGCGAAGAAAAACACAGAATCAAAGCAACAAACAGCAATTGTAAATGATGAGTTCGAATTCGAGAAAGAGAGAAAGACTGACGATTTCTTGGCCTGCTCGAGCGAGCGAGCGTGGCCGAAGTGGAAGAGATCGTAGATCCCATCGGCGTAGACACGAACAAGGCGGTCCGGCTGATCGGCGGGGTTGGAATTCGAATTGGTACTGCCGTTGCTGGTGCCGTTAGTATGATTGGGCTCGACCTCTGCCATCCGAATCCACTAAGAAAATGGAGTTTGGGCTTTTAACTTACCAATTTGCCACCTCCGCCACTACCACCGCGACCTCTGCTGCTTCCCTCTCTCTCCTCACCTTTCACTCGCCGTCTATATTTGTTGTGCGTCCCCTGGTAAAACAGTACAACCTCAGAAAATACGCGGTAATTCCGCGTGCCCTTCCTATTTGTCTTTACTTTCTTTTTCTTCTGTTTTTTTCGTAGCGGCAAAGGACATAAAGGTAAATTTGCTTTTTATTCCACATAAAGTGAGGCATAGGGATAGGATCCATGATCTTGGTGTGAAGTTAAATTCTATAGCATCTTTCAAAAATGCATGCCTATTTATTTATTACGCGATCGAGGCATTACGTACGGTCGGGGAATTTAAGTGGTATATGCTAATTTTAGAATTTTCGAGAAAAATATTAGTAGCGTTGTGAAGGTAATCTAGAGACGGAGTTGGAAATTCTTAAGATGGAGTTGGAAACTGAAGAAAGAATGGGTACTTGTTAAAGTTCAAGATTTTTGTGTTACAAATTAGGTTAATCTTTATGAAAGCGTTAATTTTGTCTATTCATATTGCTTTTATGAATAATGAAACACTCATTTATACAACGAGAAATGATAAAGAGATTTTTTTCAAAAGTATGACTTTCTATGAATTATTTGTCACCTTATGTTTTTGACATAATATTTTATAAAATTGACACGAAAATTGAATTATGAAAATGGTAGAAAGTTTTTGAAGAGCTCCACGTTTGAGTCTCTTATCACTTCTCTATACTAACAAAGGATATAAAACACACAGAATTTAGACGTGAGCGTGAAAGAGAAAACAATTGAAGTGAGGGAACATTTAAGAATTTAAAAAGAAATTCGTAAGTTTTGCACAAGGACTAGTAAAACTATTTTATCTTAAGAATTTGAGAAGGCCACGTACCCCCGATCAGGTGATGTCTACACCATGACCTAATATTATATGTTAAAATACTGACACAATACCCCGTTATTGGGAAAGGGATCCTTTTTCAGATCCCTTCCTCCTAATCCATTAAATCAGAGAATTCGTGTCATTAAAAATTGATTCAAGGGCTGAAACTATTATAATGTTTAAAGTGGGCCCTTATTTATAATCGTTGGATCAAATTTCAACAGCACGGATTTCCTAATTTGATAGATTAGGAGGAATGGATCAGGAGATGATTCATTTCCCCGTTATTATAAGAACATAAAAGCAAATGATATAAAAAGAACATGATACCCTTATAATGAATTTATAACTTAAATAATTAAGAATATTTATTTCGTATCGGAGGTTTATATTCGATTTGATCCTACCCTTCTACCTGAGGCCTTGAATCGCACCGAACTTATTTGAATGGTGACATTGAAGTAGTCTATATGTAGAGTAATTTTAATTGAGCTGGGAACGCAACCAGGTACATTAAGTATCATTATACAAAGTGGTTGGAATTTTTTTTTCAAATTCAACCACTTATTTATACAAATTGGTGTACTAGACGGTGTTTCCGTCTCCTTTAGCTTGTCAAATTCAATTGATGCATTTTGAGACCTAATGATGGCGTGTCCTTATTTGTCGAGTATTGCAAGTCAATGAATCATGTTCCTATTTGATAGAATGTTTGTCATGTACATTGATGAGAGCATGAACAATTAATCACGATATTACATTTGGATGAGATAAGAAAAAGACTCAAAAGAGAGTCTAATTAATTAATTAATAATTAATATTGGACTGCAACCAATCTCCCCCATCAATGAAAGACACATTAAGGAAAAGAGAAGCTTGTGTGTCATTGAGCTTCTGTACATAAGGCGCACGCAAGCTCATATTTGCTCCTGCACCTAAGCAATTGTATTCTCCATAGAAAATAGTCCTGCATGCATTTATACAAATTATTAATACTTCAATTAGATTAATTTTTGTGATTAATCAAATTATCAGTTTTTAAAATGAATATTGATTAATTGAGGGGTCTTTTGAAAACTATTAGAACATCTCCAATGGTTGGGCTAAAAGTCAAATTTTTTAGCCCGAAAATTTTAGCTTTTAGCCCAAAAACAGTTTTTCTACTCCAACCGTTTTACCCTAAAATTTTAGCCCGGATTATTAAATAATGAATTTAGGCTTTTTTTTTTTGTTAAATTAATTTTTTTAAATAAATATGTAGACTATCGTAAATTAATTTTATGAACATTTTAATCTAAAAAAATTTAAATTCCGATAAATATTGGGTAGAGTCCATCCCGATTTCTTGGCTAAATTTCGGGGGGAATTTGGCATTGGTTTAGCATTTAGCATTTAGCTCAAAATTTCTCCTTGGGTTGGAGTGGGTTTGGGGGGAAATTTTGGAGGGTAATTTGGCTTTTAGCCCATCATTGGAGTTGGTCTTAGGTGTGCAGATGGCGTTTTACCGCAGTGATTAAAAGTATTCATGCTTATCCACTCTGGTACAAGTTCAATCTCCACCCATCTCCTTCCCCCTCACAACTAATAATTTAATCCATTAACGCTCTCGTCTGTCTGAAAAAAAAAAAAAAAAAAAAAAAAAACTTGAAAACCGTTACCAAACAAATTTTCAATTTTGAGTTTTTGATCTAAAATGGCTATCAAAACTCTTGTAGTAATGTTTACGTACTGGTCTCTTGTTGGATCATTGAAGTCATTCCACCCTTCAGGAGCTATAATGTCAGTCATCGTAGTGCTGGCAAAAACCACTCGAGAGAAAGGCCTCCATGCTCGACCCAGCCATACTCTTCCAGTCCCTCCAATAAAGCAGTTGACAAATGCATAGCCAGTGTTGTCATCCTTGGAAGCTCTGCCGTGCGCTGTTACCGCGCCGTTTATGCTCTTTGTTCCTAGGGGTACTGGGTTTGACATCGAAATCAACTGGCAATTCTGTGTCAAGCAGTCCAAGAAGCACACTGGTTAATTTGGTAGTTTTATATATCTGTTCATCATAAAAATTTTACTTATGTATGAAAAAAAGTACATGGCTCTTTGCTATGAAGGAGCTATTCTTTTGTATAAACAAATCATAGCCGTCGTGCAAAGAACTTTCTGTTTTGTGATTTTAATGAATTATTTCTGTATGTGTCAAACTGTGGTTTGCAAGTAAAGAGAAATCCCGCAAAGCATTTTCTCACACAATCACAGGATTAAACAAAATTCCATATCAGAAATGAGGAGGATTACCTCATACAATGACCTTCCATTGCCAAAGATGAAATCAATGGAGCCCTGGATATAGCAATCCTTAAAGTAATGGCGGCCCCTATCATCGTGAAGGGTGTCTTGAGCTCCAAAGAACCCACAACCCAAGAATGCTGCTTGGTCTCCTGATATTCTGATCGCTACAGCTTGAGCTCCCACATCTCCAGGCTTCGGAATTGGAGCCACATTCTTGTTTCATAATTTCCATTTGGACATGTTAATATCTGTATTAAACAAATAATAAATCATAAAATTAATGGATTGATGCAATTTTTACGCTGTGTTGCTCACCATGAAGCTTATGTTCTTAGCAACAAAGTTGTCAGCAAAAACTTGAACTGAGCCACTGTAAAATGTGCCATGCGATGAATTGGCTGTGTCGTTCCATGATATTGCGGTCGTTTCATACCCTTGTCCTTGAAATGTTATATTTGGTTTGGTTTTTGGAACCGTGACTTTCTCACTAATTACATTGTGGACAAAAATAAATGATCAAACTCTAAATAAAAATAAAGAGTTCTTCATATATAGGTTTGTCAAACACTTAAAAAATCTGAGGCGGCAACGTATGTTTGGCCCCTCGTTCAGACGCTAAGTTTGTGTGAAGGGATTTTTTTCTATAGTTTGATTCTTTTGCGTGTTTCTCATTAATATCAATTATGAGAAGACAAAAGGCTGGTTTGGTATTGCTGTGCTTTGAAAAAAAAAATTGATTCTGCTGTACTGTGAGAATAAGCGGCTGTGAAATAAAGCAGCAGAGTGTTTGGTAAACTTTTTTGTAAAAGTTCTTTTGAAAAAAAAAAAAAAACAGTATTATAGTGTTTGGTAAACTTTTATATAAAACAGATGTGAAAAAAAGCCGATTTTTCAAAGCTGGGTTTGCAGCTTCTTGTTTTTGGCTTTTTTTCACCCAAAACTGTGAAAAAAAGCTGAAGCTGAATGTTTATCAAACACAAAAACAGCTTCCAGATTTTTTTTATACCAGCTTTTTTTCAAAATCACCTCAGTACCAAACCAGGTCTAAGTATTAAAGATTTGAAAAAGAGTTGGAAATCAAGGAATTGAAAAGCTAATTAACTTACTAGTAAATGCCCTTATTAATCCAAATTATTGTTCTCTTCGGGCTAGGAGTTGGAACTGCATCAACAGCTGCTTGAACCAATGTGAAATTGCAACACCCATTTCGATCAACACAAAGGTAGGAGGTTGTGTTGGTGTCTGGAGGAGGAAAACCACGTGGAAATCCATCACAAATGGATCCTATTTTTCCCCCATCCTCATGTTTTTTGTGATGCCTAGCAAATATGTTTTGTGGGATGAGAAGAGAAATAATATTGGGCACTGAGGATGAGGTGCTGAGATCACTAAGGTTGACAAAGTATTTGAGGGATGACGATTTTGGAATACTTATGAGATTTCGAGATGCCAATAAAATTGCAAAAATGGCAAAAAAATATGTTAGGAAAGTGGTTTTGAGACTCATTTTTTCTGATTGAATTATGGAGGGGGGAGATGGAGAGGATTTGAATTTAATGGATGGATATATAACTAGACACTTGTATGCACTTGAAGTGAAAGTATTGATGGAATGTCTTGCAAATCACCCTGTCCCTGTGTATCTTAGGGGAATACATTTCCAACCCTTAGCTTCCAAACTTCTTTTTCCCCAAACAAAAACAATTAGTCTGGATGCAATTTAGAATGTGGCAAGGAATATATTATTATTTGGTCACAAACACACGTCGTAATTAATTAAAACAACATTATTGTGGAGCAAAAGGAAAAATGTTTTCAAAACTCTAGTTAAACTTCGAGAGATTTTTCAATGTGTCAGGAACACAGACCGATGTACCAAGTGTAATAAGTATAGGGGTTTTTATACATGCTCTAGTAGAAACATATATATAATAACTGCGCTCACCTAATCTTAAACCCATCAACCAAAAAAACACTAATCTTAAACCCATCAACCAAAAAAACACTAATCTTAAACCCATCTACCAAAAAAAACCCTAATCTTAAACCTTGCCATGCAGTGTATGCTAGATGCGCAATTTGCATTACGGGAATGCAAATTCTACTCTTATATAAAGCTTCATTATGGCATGCAGTAACTCGAGTTAGCCCCAATACGATCATAGATCACGGGTCGCCAAGTAAACCTTTTAAATTTGTTACAAAACAACTTGGATTTCGACCTTCGAGTCTCATTTCGGAGTTCATGATAGTAAGTCTCTAGTTGGAGTCAATCCTAAACTGCGTCAGACTCCAACTGATCAAATTGTCCTAGGATTAATTAAAATGGTATACATATTAGTCTTTTAAGAAGGAAAAAAGAAAGAAAACACTTAGTACTACGGTCTAGTGGTATTTCTCTTCACTTGTAAGTGAGAAGACTTAGGTTCGATTATTGTCAAAGGTGAATTTGACTCACATTATTGCTAGCTCATTATGAGACTAATCCCACCCTCTTCCGCTAATGTAGATAATGCTTATTGAAGATGTGATCACTGGAGGAGCCACGTTAAGGGCTACCCTGGCTATATAAAAATTTGCATGTAATTTTTATTGATTTTCGAATGTAGTCCACTGTATATTTACTCACTGATCCGAATTCTCTCAATTAATTATATAAACTTATATAATACAGTTTACAAACCATCTATTTTCTTACATCCTTTATCTCATCACTTCTTGTACATGTACAATTTTGGATTTGTTTGAATTTTAACATGTGCATTTGTTTAATAACGAAAATTCTTGGCTCACCTTGTGAAAATTTTCTTAAGCTTGTTGATATTGTGAAAAATACAGTATCAAGTTTCTTTTTTTATCTCTACTAATTAGTAAAACACTCATTGACAACCAAAACCTTATGAAATTACCAGTTTAACCCTATAATTAAAATAGAACATGAATAAGAAATATGGGGCAGAAATGTAATTTCACACAACTAAATTTTGCTGTTTTGTTTTTCAAAGCCTCACATACATGTAATCCTAACATATCTCTAATTAAAAAATAAAAAATAAAAAATAAAAAAATTTCCACTCCCACGTTCTCTATCACTCTCTTCCTCTCTCCTTCTATTTCAAAAACAAAAATAAAAAAATGTTCTCACACACTTTGTGTGTGCCCATATGCTAGTAAGATTTAAATCTTTAAGCTAGCTCATCCGGTAAAAAATATTTTAACCCCACCGTTGAAGGTGATCTCAATATACATGATCAAACTTTAATGTTTCTCATAACATACCACGAAGTCAGAGTGGATAATCAATATTATACAAATCCACGTGTTTGACATGGCCCCAAGAACAAGTTTGAAAGTTGAGGTTGTGCTAATGATGCTCCCGGGGCGAATGAAACTCAGATTAACCAATCAAAGATTGATGTAATCTTTGGTGAATCAAAAGGCACCCACTTAAATTCAAATAAGCAAAGATTAGGGCATATATTTGACTTCGTAAAAGTGTACATTTCTTGCCTTTTACGCCAATTGGGTCCCGTGATGAGCTCGCATTCACCCCCTCTTCCCTCTCCATTTCTCTCTCAAAAAACAGCAATCGCTCTCAACTCAAGAAGCGCCGGACGCGCCACTCCCGTTCCCGCTTTTTGAAAGAAGAAAAGATTTTTGCAGATTACAGTGCTCTTTTCTTTCTTTTAAGGATTTTTAACTAAAATGGTTCTTGAGATTTGTATAACTCATCACTTTGATTCCTGAGATTTGAAATCAATAGAAGTGATCCTTGAGTTTGTCATTCATCCATCATTTTGATCATTCATTGAAAAATTATGTGTTAAACAAGGACCAAATGACAAAAATACTCTCAATTTAATAAACAATGTACCAAAATGATTTGACAAAAAATTGTGGGTATTTTTGTCATTTTATCCTTATTTAATGAAGATTTTGCAAGGAATGATCAAAATAATTGATGATAGACAAACTCATGAATCACTTCTATTGATTTTAAATCTCAAGAACCAAAATAAAGAGTTATGCAAATCTCATGGACCGTTTTGGCTAAAAAGCCTTCTTTTAATTAACACATACTTTCATTAGAAGAGAGAGTTCTAATCTCTACTAATTAATAAAAACTCATTGTCAACCAAAACCTTATGAAATTACCAGTTTAACCCTCTAATTAAAACAGAAAATGAATAAGAAATATGGGGCATAAATGTAATTTCACACAACCAAATTTTGTTGTTTTTTTTTTCAAAGCCTCACCTACATGTACTCCTAACATATCTCTAATTAAAAAAAAAAAATTAAAAAAAAAAAAAAAAGAACTTCTCACTCCCACATTATGTATCACTCTCCTCCTTTATCCTTCTATTTTAAAAACAAAAATAAAAAAATTTCTCACACACTTTGTATGTGCCCATATGCTAGTCTAAACTATTAAAGGGACGGAGAGAGGTCGAACTTAAATGCAACGAAATTAATATGAAAGCCTAGCTACTGAGACAATTGACCACATGTTTTTTACATAGTTAGTAAATTCGCATTTAATACGGTATTATACACATATGTACGTATGTGTTAAAAAATACTTCAGTTTTCGTACACTTTTTTTTTTGTTAAAAAACATATAAAGTACTATACACGTATTTTCAGGTTTATTACGCATTATTTTGACACTTTTTTTTTTATAACGCATATAAATTTATGTTTTTTTATTTATATTTTTAACATATTTTCAAAAATAAATAAATAATTATTTTAAACAATGTTGAGTCGAATATTTCAATTTTGAGAAAATTGTAGCAATAGTTCCTTAACTTCAACCCAATTGAAACAATGATCACTCAACTAAAAATCCATAATCATTGGTCCCTTAACTCAAAAAAAGGTGCAGCTATTGAGGGACCATTGCTCCAATTGAGTTAAGGTTAAGGGACTACTTATCCAATTGGGTTAAAATTGAGGGACTACTTCTCCAATTTTTCTCATTTGGTTTTCCATATTTGCCTCTTAATTCAATCTCACGTGTGTGACACGTGACTCATTTTGACAGAAGTGCTAATGGAGTTAACAAAAATGATCATAGATTCACGTTTAGATGAGTGAAGGGACCAAATGGTCATGAATTTTTAGTTGAGAGACCATTACTTCAATTGAGTTAAAGTTGAGAAATCATTGCTACAATTTCCTCTTTAATTTTTTTTAGCAAAGTTATACCGCGTATTTTTCACGTACTATATGCTTTTCGTTATTTTAGTAATTATGGTTTTTTAAGGGAAGTGTTATTGGCACTCCAAAAATCTCATTCTACACTTCTCACAAGTGTAGTTTTCTTTCCTAATATAGAAAGTTTGGAATGTAGAATGAGATTTTTGGAATGCTAATAACAATTCTCATTCTTGAACACATTCTTTAATTCTCGATCACCCATGCATTTAGTGACATTTTAAAATTCTTAAACACATTCTTTGTTTCTTGATCACCATGTGCAAATTCTTTTTCCGAGTACTAATTTTATTTCTGGAAACGTGAAAACAAGAAAATTAAGAATAATTATTTTGTTCATAACTTTTGGGCTATGTGGATGTTATTATATATCTATGCATGGAAGTCATGGGACTCTTGCATAATTGCATTTCATCCTCCGACGGCTCCCATCGCCGCCTTTGCTTTTTGAACAAATTAAAAATGCTAGCGGTTTAGATTAGTTACCAGCTAGCTAGTGTGTCAGGCGAGCTTTGAAGGACTACACACACACACACACACACACACACACACACACATACATACATACATATATATATATATATATTAAAGCTGTTGAATATTCTTTGTCACTAAAGATCTCTTAAGATTACCGTTTTTAGTGTTAGGTTAAATTGCAAAACCCTCATCCTACTTAATTGAAATTACTTGGCAACGTAACTAATGACGCATACATACCGCGTCAATTAAGAAGTTTAGTGTGATAAAATCAATAATTGATATGACGTGATACACATCACTTGTCACATTATATGATATATTAATGTGGTACAAAAAATGTGGTCTTCCATTACTATTCATATAAATAAAAATATCAAAGTATACATTATTACTTTAGGTCATAATTAAGAGAGGGTGCATTCATATGATATAGTAATATACATGTAGTGTTGAACAAGAAGGTATTGTAGCAAGTGGTTTGTACGTAACTTAATTGGTTAAGAACATTCATCTTTACACCTGATGTCTCGTGTTCGATTTCTCCTCCTCGTAATTTATAGTAGTTTACTGTAGATTATCCTATCATTTGTAAATAAAAAACAACAATGTCATTCCCACATCAGCCAAAGGGAAAGGAGAAAATCAATTTAAATAGGATTAACCCATTCTAACTAACACCGAGGCCTTTTGTGATAAAACCCCACACCTAACGAATTGGGTATGTGGTAATTACCAAGTTGGAGACAGTATCGATGTTGGAGTGGGGCCCTTGGCCCGTCGACCTGGAAAATTTAACATGGTATCAGAGCCTGAGGATAGGCTCGTACTGCCACGCGATTTGGGGGGGGGGGGTTCCCCTTTGGCTCCGCGTGATGAGTGAGTCCCGACATGGCTCCACGTAGGGCAAGAGTGCCACATGATAGGTGGATCCCCATTAACCCCGCGTGATGGGTGAGTCCCGACTTGGCTCCATATGGTTGCCAATGTGTGGATCTTCACGTGTGACCCACAAAAATGAGATCTCACGTGTGGGAGCGTGTTGAATCCCACATCGGCCAGAAGGAAAGGAGAAAAGAAATTTAAATAGGATTACCCTACTCTAATTAACACCAAGGCATTTTATGATAAAACTCCACACCTGACGGACTGGGCAGGTGATAATTACCAAATTGGAGATAGTATCGGTGTTGTTGGAGTGGGGCCCTCAGCCTGTCGACTTGGAATGATTGATATATACATAGTGTGTATATATGTAATGTTGAACAAGAATATATCATGTCGAAAAATTAATCGACAAAATAAAATACTATTTATAATGATTGATTCTACTCCTAACACATAGATCTTTCGTTTTATACCCTAACATATTATGTGCTAGTATATAGGTGATAAGATACAAATTGGGACATTATCAGTGTCATTTATTAGTTGTGGGCTATTTGACCGTCTCTTTAAATTATCGACCTATAGTATTCAATCTAATGAAATTAATAAATAAAATGACAGTGAAAATTCAAACTCATAACCTATTAACCCTAAAGTATCACTGAATTAATAGCTAATTGTATTAGTTTTGTTTTTTTTTTTTTTTGAACAAACGATATTTTCTACACTAAAAAAAAAGGGGTTAGGCTAAGCCTCACAATGTTCTAGCAATAATGTGGTTCAAATTCGCCTTTGATGAGAATCTAACCTAAGACCTATCACTTACAAGTGAAGAAAAATACTACTAGACCGTAGTACTAAGTGGCTATTAGTTTTGTACTTAAATTATCTAGAAACGGTTCGGCCCTAAATATTGAATCTCACAATTGAAACAACCAATCACTCGCAGGCGCTTTGCATTTTATGTCAGCAACTTGACGCAAGAAAAAGAAACAAGCTAAAACTAGTTAGAGCATCCTTAATCAAATTACAAAATTAAAAAAGATATTAAAAATTGAACAATTAACAACATTGCATATGAAAAGAAGACATTTGGTATCGAGTCCGCTGAAAAAGATAAAAGATAAATATATATGTTTTTCATATATATATATATATATATGTATACATATATATATGTATGTATATATATATATATACATACATTGGTCAAGAATTTTGTCCCTAAGATAAGTCACTCTACCTAACTTTTCTGCTTTAAGTCCCCTCAATTTTCTCAAAACATGTAACTCCTGTTCTCATTGGCAGAAGTATTAGAACTGGGCGGCCTAGCAGAAGAAGGCACTTGGGATGCAGCACCCTCCCTCAGAAACTCATGATGATCATGATCGGACGACAGTCCCATCACCATGTTTGTGGGCCCCACTCTTGATGACAATCTCTCAAGAAACCCATGATCTCCACCGTTAACGTTGTCGTTGTTGTTGTTCAGCGAAAACAAGTATTGCTGGCTCTGACGTTGTTGGTATTGTTGCTGTTGTTGTTGCAAGAGTTGTTGCTGCTGAGGCTGTAGAGGATAGTACCCCGCCGCCCCGGGAGGCACAACAAAGTTCTGTGGCCTGGTGGGGCCGAGGCCAAAGCTAAGATTCGACGCACCAGTGGGAAACGACGCCGTAGTAGGACCCCCAGTGAATTGCTGCACCATGGCACGAAAGTTGGTAGTGTCCGTGCTGAGTAGCGTGGTGGGAGTTCTTCTTGAGGCTCTAGACCTTTTCCGAGCCGGCTTCGAAACTCGGCCTTGATCCGGGCTCAAGCTGTTGTTGGTGCTGGAGCTCGGGTGACCTAAACCGGCATGACCCGGTAAAGATGAAGTTGTAGTGGTCGTGGTGACGTCGGTGGCATCAGAGACTTGATCCTGGCAAAACATTGAAGCAGGAGTAGAAGAATTGAGGTTTTGGGTGTAGAATTGGAACCACTGATCATTAGGGTTATTGGACATGGTTCCGGTACTACTACTTATTGTCGAGAGAGAGAGAGAGAGAGAGAGAGAGAGAGAGAGAGAGAGATCAGAGAGAAATGAGGAAAAACAAATTTGAGTTTAGGGTTAGAGGGAAGGAATGAGAGGGTGGGTAAGCTATATTTATCAAAGGTGGGAATAGGGTCAAAGGAAGACTTTTATGGGATGATCGTGACCGTTGATTTGGGAGATATGGGTATATGTCACGTGAGGGTGGTGGCTGTGGGCAGGAAAAATAAAAGATTTTTTTTTTGGGTGAAAAGAAAAATAAAAGATGTTTGGCAAATGAAAAATAGCTTAGCTTTTAGGTTTAACTGGAAGGTAATTGTATAAATTAAGCATATTGCATATTCGTGAGAACAGTGGCGTCTACCGTGTGCATGGTTTCCTGGAAGCAACACATAGGCAGACGAAACGCCAGCATGATAATGGTTGCGTCAGCACGGTGGTGACCACGTTAGAAAGAGACTGGTGGAGGAGGAGGAGGAGGAGGAGGAGGAGGTGGGTGACATCACCCGTGACACCTGGAAGACGTCTTTGCGGCCGCAATGAAACAACTAAGCACTTTCTAGCCTTCAAATCCCTCTGTATTTATGTCTTTGATAGTTAAGTTATGGCCCTTGGTTTCTAACTGTTATAAACTCAAATCTTATACATTTTAGGTTTTTTATTGAAGTCTCTCTCCTACCACATAAATGACATAATAATAAAAGAGATGCAAATAATACCAATAAATACTCAACCGTTTTTTTGCTTTCATTTACACTACCAATTCAATTATATAAGATTGCTTATGGGTTTTGATAAAATAATAATAATAATTGCTTATGGGTGCATTCTAGATTATAAAAAAAAAGGGATTTTATTTTATTTTTATAAAATATGAGTACATGTATGTACTAAAATTTGGCTACATTTTACATATAAAAAAATTGGTATATTTAACATACCAAATCGATACATTTAATACAAAAAAGGGGCACATTTTATATAACAAAAAATGGGTACATTTTATATAAAAAACAATGGGTACATTATATATATATAACAATGGTACATTTTAGAGTAAAAAAATAAATAGATTTTACATTAAAAAATGGGTAAATTTTACATAAAAATGGTGCTTAAAAAGGATACATTTTTCATATAAGAAAGTGGTACATTTGTAAAGAAAAATGGGTACATTATAGATAACTTATGTGTCACATCCCGGCCTAGGCCCTCACCACATCCCGGGCCCGACTCCACCGTAGCACGATATTGTCCACTTTGTCCGATTTGGACTCCGACCACGCCCTCACGGTTTTTGTTTCTGGGAACTCACACGAGAACTTCCCAGTGGGTCACCCATCATAGGAATGCTCTCGCGCAAACTCGCTTAACTTCAGAGTTTCGATGGAGTCCGAACTCAATGAGCTCCCAAAAGGCCTTGTGCTAGGTAGAGATGGGAAAATACTATAAGGCTTACAGGATCCATTCCCCTGGACGATGTGGGATGTTACAATCCATTCCCAAAAGGCCTCGTGCTAGGTAGAGATAGGAATATACATATAAGGCTTACAGGATCCACTCCCCTGGACAATGTGGGATGTTACAATCCATCACCCTTAGGGGCCCGACGTCCTTATCCGCACACTTCCGGCCAAAGATTGGCTTTGATACCAAATTGTCACATCCCGGCTCGGGCCCCCACCACATCCCGGGCCTGACTCCACCGTAGCACGATATTATCCGTTTTGGGCTTCGACCACGCCCTCACGGTTTTTGTTTCTGGGAACTCACACGAGAACTTCCCAGTGATCATGGGAGTGACCTCGCGCGAACTCGCTTAACTTCGGAGTTCCAATGGAATCCGAAGCCAATGAGCTCTCAAAATGCCTCGTGCTAGGTAGAGATAGGAATATACATATAAGGCTTACAGGATCCACTCATCTGGACAATGTGGGATGTTACATTATGGGTATGAATGTGACATCACACATCGCCCAAGGGAGTGATCCTTATATGTATATTCCCATCTCTACCTAGCACGAGGCCTTTTGGGAGCTCACTGGCTTCGGGTTCTATCGGAACTCCGAAGTTAAGTGAAAAGGGGGCTAGAGCAATCCTATGATGGGTGACCTACTAGGAAGTTGCTCGTGAGTTCCCAGAAACAAAACCGTGAGGGAATGGTAAGCCCAAAGCGGACAATATCGTGCTATGGTGGTGGAGCGGGCCCAGAAAGTGATCCGTCTCGGGCCGGGATGTGACAATTTGGTATCAGAGCCTAACCCTGGCTGTGGTGTGCTGACGAGGACGTCGGACCCCCAAAGGGGGTGGATTGTGACATCCCACATCGCCCAGGGGAGTGATCCTTATATGTATATTCCCATCTCTACCTAGCACGAGGCCTTTTGGGAGCTCACTGGCTTCGGGTTCTATCGGAACTCCGAAGTTAAGCGAGAAGGGGGTTAGAGCAATCCTATGATGGGTGACCCACTGGGAAGTTGCTCGTGAGTTCCCAGAAACAAAACCGTGAGGGAATGGTAAGCCCAAAGCGGACAATATCATGCTACGGTGGTGGAGCGGGCCCAGAAAGTGATCCGTCCTGGGCCGGGATGTGACAATGAATAAAAGGTTAAAAAAATTATGACTACAAATAAAAGTTAAAAAAATAAGGGACAAAAAGAAATTAATTATGGGTACAAATTAAAATTTAAAAGAAAATTGGTACAATTTAAAAAAAGGGTTGCAAATTAAAAAATGGGTACAAACTAGAAATATAAATATATGATGAAAAGTTTAGCCATAAATATAAATATACCAAATGTAACAGTTCTAACACTAAATGAATATACTTAAAAATAAAATTTAACTATCTTGACGTGTAAATATTTTATTTTTGAAATAATTAATGACATTTATTAAATCCAAGGACCTTGATCAAAATTTGAAAAAGAATAAGGTTTTAATCAGTAAAGTACAAAAAATAAGGATGAAAATCTAAATTTCTTCTAATTTCTTTTAATTGCATTTTTCTTTGTTCAATTATTTCCTTTTGAAGCATATGCATGAGGTATTCTGGTGCTTTCTAGTTTCTAGTTGATATAACTTAGTTCTAATGATAGTGCACCTTTTTATATATTGTGCTAAAAAATGCAGATACATGTTCCTGGATAGTTCAATCATTAAGAAACAATTTGTCCCATTATTTGACTCTTTTTTTTGTTGGCTGAATAAAAGTCGAGCCGTTGAGAAGAAACCAACGAAACTCTAGGTCACATTTTGGCCAAATCCTTTTTATTGTTGTTGAGATAAATCCAGATCATAAACCTAATAAGTGGTGGAGACGTACAATTTCAGTCATGTTTATTTAGGAGGAATGAATTAGTAAAGAATGAGTATCATTTTCATTTTTCTCTTACTAACAATCAAAGATTTGATAGGAATCAGTGTAATTCTTGTGAGGATGTGAATGTAAAAGAGTTTTACATCGGTGAAAGGAGAAACGCCTTGCAAGGACTTATATGGTTGAACTACTCTCGATATTGCCACTTAGTTTTATGTTGGAGCCACAACTTTCTTCACAATAATATAATTGATTGGGCCAAGTGTGAAACCTAACGATCACACATACTCCACATCACCTAATTTGTGCTTTCCACACAGATGAAGGATGTGTGAAGATGTGAGGAGAAATCTTGCACTAAATCTCTCCATATCTAATAAATTAGTATTAATCGTTTAACAAAATATATATATATATATATATGTAGGCTTTCTTATTTTTAATGAAAAAAAGGTGATTCTGTTTATCTACCAAAGATAGAAAATTATTCAGAATGGCATTAACTCCAAAGAATAGGAAAAACAGTATTTCGTCTTTCTCTTGCCATTTGATAATTTTCTTACTTTTTTGAGCTGATTGGAGCCATCTGATTCAGCCATGGCTGGCTGTAGACTTTCCACTTTAAAAGGCGAAATAAATTTCTGAATTTTCCAGGAGTTCAAGACCAAACTATATAGTTCTATGCATTGGCTTTGTGTCTCATGTCCTGAAACAATCATTTTTTTTTAACTAAGAATATGAACCACGCAGAAAGATAAACAAACCAAAGTCGTCCTTGATTGGTTTTCCAATTGCCTCCTATGTTTATGGATGTAGACTTTTCTACTTTGAATGTTCTTTAGTTTATGTCGAGTTTTCTTCCTCTCATCATTCCAATGACTATTATTCTGTTCAAATCGAGCCGACATGTGCTGGATGAACAATGTTTGGAGTAGAATTCTCTCCCCTCCCAATTTCTCTCCCCTTTCATACCCCTCCTATTTAAATGGTTGTGATTACGTCACGTCTACATCTTGTTTTGAATTTTTTATATAGAGAATAAGACAAAAAAAAAGTATGAGAGGAGGGAATGGTAATAGGAGATGAGAGAATCCTACTCCACAATGTTTTGGCTCCTATATAGAGAGTCCGGATCCTCTTTGTGAGGATCCCGAGGATCTATGAATCGTGTCCGTTCATCGTACATCATGTGGTCAGAAATCATTTTAAATATTTTTATTTAAAAATAACCATAAACAGTACTTAACAAAAACTAACCGCATGATATACGATGAATGGACACAATTCACAGATCTTCAGGTTCCTCACCAAAAGAATTCGGAGAGGATCCTGTTGGCTATCACTACTAATTAATAAAACACTCATTGTCAACCAAAATCCTATAAAATTACCAGTTTAACCCTCTAATTAAAACAGAACATGAATAAGAAATATGGGGCAGAAATGTAATTTCACACAACCAAATTTTGCTTTTTTTTTTTTCAAAGCCTCACCAACATGTAATCTTAACATATGTCTAATTTGAAATAAATAAAAAATAAAAAAATTTCTCACTACCACATTCTTTGTCACTCTCTTCCTTTCTCCTTTTATTTCAAAAACAAAAATAAAAAAATTTCACATACACTTTGTGTGTGCCTACATGCTTGTAGATATTAAAGTAACCTAACAACATCTCTATTCTCCAGACCAAGTGACACGTCCAAAATACAAAGTGGTAATTATCATCTCTTTTCTTCCTATTCCTTTTAAGTAGAAGTCCAAGTCTTTCTTCATCAATCTGCCTCACAAGCAGATAAAAATGTAGTCTCTCAAAGAGAGAGAGAGAGAGAGAGAGAGAGAGAGAGAGAGAGAGAGAGAGAGAGGAGAGCCAAAGAAGGACACGTTAGGCGGAATATAGATGCAATTAATTAAGATTTAAGAATATGAATCCATGATAGTGAATAGTGATATGAAATTTCAAACAGATGATGTCCGCGTTCCCCACGTTCCTTTTGACAAGTATTCACTTCTTCAAATGTCTAAATAGAGTCCTATATATTTACACATATATGTATAAATCATAATTATATGGCTATTTGAAGTTCTTAATAGCTCAGTGTGTATGTGAACATATATAGGTTGTGATCCCTGAGATAATTCAGTAATTTACTAACCTGATCTCTCTACCTTTTCTCCACACTTGGCTCATATATCTTGTTCATAATATTGTCGGCACTCTGTAGCAGGTAAAAATGGGCGATGTTGGGCAATTCTTTAAGAGTTAAACCCAACAAATATTAAGGATTACCCTCCTTTCAAAAAAATCAACTTTATCGGTTGCGTCAAATAAACATGCAAAAGCAAAAACATTCTCATCCAACTATTGTTGAATGAGAAGTACTTGCGTCGGTCATGCAAACAAGAGAGTGCACTTACAATAGTCCTTGTGTCGGTCACGCAAACACATAACTAACTCATAATTATCGATGCATACGAGTCCGAATGTAAGATACATGCACCACAGTCCAGAAAGCCATCCCTGTTGAATAAGTTGATGCTTGCCATTAGAAGCCTCCTAGGCCAAGGCTCCAAAACCCTTGGGTTTCTGACTTATGTTTAGGTTCATGAGTAATGTTATTCATATCATGTTTTTATACCACATTTTCATACCACTTTAGATAGCATCTGATATGGACAACTACATCATTTGAAAAATTTGCAAAACCCAAGGAAAGGAAGGAGAAAGACTCCTCGTATATCACAATCATCATTTAATTAACTAGTTTTTCTTAATTATTAGTTTATTAAATAATGAACTAAATTTAAAAATCTGATTAATTCAAATGATGTGACTGTCCACATCAGATGCCACCTAATGTGGTATGAAAATGTAATACAAAAATATAACATGAATAACATTACTCGTCTAGGTTTATACATAATATCAGCCTGGGCCATTAGCCATATACAACAGAAAAAGGTCTAAGTAAACTGTTTAGTATTTACAAATGGAAGTGGGTTAGTAGAAGGTGGATGGTTTAATTTCTCCCTCACAGATGACTTAAAAATTTGGGTAGAGCATCCGATCACGTCATTTGTAGAATAACTCTTTAGCTTGAACTACGACCTCTTTTATTTTGGTTCCATCTGATTTGATGTAAAACATTGTCACGTCAATTGTAGAGTAAATCTAAACATGAGATATGACCTCTTTTATTTTAATCTCATTCGATCTTGTGTAAAAATTACGGTAATGAGATGGTTTTTATTGACTCATTGTTTGGTTAGGCTCTGGATAACAGTGCTTCCCTGATTTTAGTGGGCAGCAAAGGAGTGTGACACAAAAGCAACCACCCAAAGAACCCACAACTTCCATTTTTTTACTAAATCTTAACACCTCCGCTAGTAAATTATGTCATGCTTCCAACATTCCAGTGTTGTGCATGTATAAAAATAGGCTTAATTGGATTAATCGTTTTTATAATGATAGGGTAGTTGGAAGATAGTTTATGTGGTAAAAAAAAAAAAAAATTAAGATTTAAGCCTATGTGGTAAAATCTGTTAAAATTTATGCTCAAAATTGAAAATTCTGTCAACTTTCTGTTAATTATTAGCACGTGAGCCAGCCCCACCTATTAACAATTAACGAAGAGGTCCGTTTTAGCCTAATATGTGTATGGAGAGTTCCGTTTTAGTTTAATATGTACGGCTCACGTGCTAATAATTAACAAAAATTTGACGAAATTTTCAATCCTGGGCATAAATCTTAACAAACTTTACCCCAATAGCTTAAATCCTAGTTTTTTCACCACATGAGCTATCTTCCAACTACCCTGTCACCACGACTATTAATCCCAAGTAATAATATCCCCAGCCGAATCCCACTGCTCCAACTCAAGAACTGCGCCTCACTATTTGCCTGACGGCCATGGTTGGTTCTTCTCTGTTGCATCTTCTTCCCCAACTCTCATTAATCTCAACTTTCAAAGACGTGAATTTGGTTACTTCTACTCTTCAAGCACCACCCATCTTCTCAATTCCAAGCCCAAGCACTGTCCTCTCAGTTATCTCTCTTTCTTATACTGTCCTCTCAGGGATCTCTCTTTCTTTTACTGCAACGCGGTGAAATGAAAGGGTTAACCATGAAGAGATGGCAGAGCATCATAAAAAAATTTCATCATACCTAACGAGTCTTAAAAAGTACAATAAAACTTCTTGAGAAGAGAAACGTGGTGGAAGAATGTATGACAAAATTCAACTTACATTATTCCAACATCTTTTTGTACAATTGCTCAATGAAAGAACATACGAAAACATCTATATACCGAAAAAACTTGGATATATGAGTTTCATCTTTTTCAATCCTCGTTTACAAACACGAGGCTTAATTTACAACTGGACGACAGCGTCTTCATTTAAATGGATGGCCATCGTCTCTCAGCTATTTTGGTGGGCGCTTATCACATCGATGCTTGACCAAGAAGCCTACAGACTGTTCCTGCAACCAAAGAGCATTAAGCTCAGAAAAGAAAATCCAATGTCAAATAGGAAACAGAAGTCCAATTAGGCTATTCAGATGCCCACCATATCTTGCGGATTGCCCCTAAACTCAAAACAGCCATGCATGTTCGGCGCTATGGAACTAGGTTGTAGCTGCAACTAAAATAAAGCCAAAACAACATACTGCTACTTTAGTATTTGAATGTGATGAATCGTACTGCTTGATAGAATGCCATGTACGAAAAATCCAGTACCATTCCTTGCATGCTCTGTTGGGTCCCTAAGTGACGAATACATGTTGGTAACGGATGAACCTGTCCCTGAATGAAATCAAAAGAAAATGTTTGCATTCTGAATCGAAATGAAAAATCAAGTTCAGAATGAATAAAGATTTGGGTCATACATGGGTGGCCCGTTGGTTGCCATCATAACCCTCACGGATTGGAGAAATTAGTTCAACTGTCCCTGATATAACTACCATTGTATGAAAATACTGTAAGCTGTATACCTATCAACACACTCTTATTGCATTATTCTGGGATAACATAGCTGTTTCATATTACCCGTTCAGATTCTTGCTGAGGAACATGACAATTATCAATCTTATGTGCTCTGGACTTCATCAGTTCCTACATTTACAAAACATAGTGAAGTGAATCGTAATATATTACAGTCGAAAACAAAGAATCAATGAGGGAGAGTTTCCGAACAAAAAGGATCATGAGACAAACCATCTGCTGGCACCTGTGATATCTACAATGTCAACATCTTTATCTGACTCAACACTTTTGTCTGCATTCAATCCATCAACTTCCTTAAAACGATCACTTGTCAGAGAACTAAAATGCTCCTTGTCAACATTTATCTCATCATTGACATCTACAATGTCAACATCTCTATCTGACACAACACTTTGTTCTGCATTCAACCCATCAACTTCCTTAAAATGACCACCCGTTGTCTGAGAACTAACATTCACCTCAACATTTATCTCATGTGGGACATCTACAACGTTGACATCTTTATCTGACATAAAACTTACTTCTGCACTCAATCCATCAACTTCCTTTACAAGCTCACCCGTTGCTGGAGATGTAACTCACTCCTCCTCGACATTTACCTCATCCGCAACATCTACAATGTCAACATCTTTATCCGATCCTACACTTTGATCTGCATTCAAATCAACTTCCTTAACAAGATCACTCATTGTCAGAGAACTAACACGCTCCTCCTCAACATTTACCTCGCCAGTGATATCTACAATGTCAACATGTTTATCTGACCCAACGTTTTGTTCTGCATTCAATCCATCAACTTCCTTAACACGATCACTCGCGATCGGCGAACTTGGCTCTGCCTCAGACATTTATCTCATAAGTGACATCTACAATGTTAACATCTTTATCTGACCTAATGTCTAACTGGTCCTGTTCACATGAGGGCAGTTCAAGATCTCTCTCCACACAATCAAACAAAGCTTACACAACACAAAAGCTCATTTCATTGAATTACCTGATACAAAAAATCAATAATAACAGCTTCAAAATTAAGAAATAAATATGAAAAATTGTTAAAAAAAAAAAAAAAAAAAAAACCTACAAAATCCAAAATTGTAAAGTACTGCAAAATTCAAAGTTTCGAAGTGAAGTGCGCTCTTTGCTAACTAATTTTGTAGGATGCACGAAGGAAAATAAGCAGAAAGTAAAAAGGTGAAAAAAGAAAGGGAATTGGTGATTACCCATTTGTTTTTGGGAGCTCAGCAGCAGCAGCAACTAAAACATCTCCACTCAGTTATGAGAAATTGCAGGACTTGAGCTTTTCTTTCTGTTTTTACTCAATTTTCCCAGGAACCAAACAGGTCGTGAGTCCAAGCAGAAAGGCGAGAAATCAATGTCACGTAAATGAAAAGGGAAGTGCTTGCACCTGCGCAAGTCAGTTTTCCCGCTACCACCACGCGCGGACTGAAACACAGAGAGAGAGAGGAGAGCGGAGAGATTCAAGTCCGGTAGCAGGTCGGGTTGAAGTTCACGGGTAATCGGGTATAAATTTTTAATTTTGGGTGGGTTTTATTTAGACGCCAAAATTTTCGAGGGATAATACTTGAATTATTGGAAAAATTCACATAGCCGCGCAATAAATTATATTATCAGAATCGTTCAATTTTTTTTATTTTCTTTTAAAGATTACTTTTATAAAAAAAAAATCATTCAGATCGAAAATCGTTTAGTTATTCAAATATATACGATTTATTATAAGTATGTTATTTAATACCCACAACGTTGATTCATCAAGAATACCCTCACGAATGCATGTAAAACATATATTTGAAACCAGATAAAAGAAGAAACATAACTTCAAACTGTACTTTGCCATCCATTTACCTCACAGAAATTTACATGAACCTGTCTGCCTCCACACGGCGGCGGACGGGCGACTCAGGAGGATGAAGTTAGGACCTGCTTTGCGTTGCACAACATACTTTTACAGACCTCAAGCACATTAACCTCAATATCTTCACTAACTAGGCATTGATTAGTACGTTCGAGATACCGATCTGCTGAACGAATCTAAAATACACTTGACACTACATTGTAGTTCTATTTTGGCTCAGTGCGATGCTAAGTTACGATGAATGAAGTGGCAAATGTCATCTCAGACCTCAGTACAGCACCTTCATATTACGCCTCTATGGAAGTAAACTTTCGGCTTAAACACGGCACCTCAGAGGCAGAAAGAGAGCCGAGGCCAAAAGAGGGATCTGGAACCACTTCAGGGTTTAGTTTCTGATTACCAAACAAGTTTAAGTACAACGTTAACCAACTCCGAGGGCTGTACAGCTATATGGCACGTGTTTCTTCCTTAGGAGTGTCTTGAAGCATCGTCATGCAACTGCGAAGATCTCAGATGCGGATCATCCTGCATTGGAGTTACAAAACCCAATAAAGTAAAACCATAGATAATACCAGTGCAGTTTCTTCAGGATATAAACAAACATCCTGTAAATTGAAAACAAACCTGCAGGCTGTAATTGAAACTACTTGATGGTCTGAAGTCCAACTGTCCCTACATGATTAGAGCAGATTTTGAGAAAGTTGTTGCATGAATATGCAGACACACGGAAAAATTTCTCTAAGAAGCGATTCAAACGAATATGAAAATACTGTACCATCCCATGAATGCTTTGCTGAGCCCCGAAGAAACCATCATGGTTGGGTGCTATTGAATTCAGTTGTCCCTACAAGTTATATAAACCCAATTAAATCAAATTCATACAACTATTATGTAGAAATATAATATCGTGTCTGTACGGCTCCAAAGGAAATCTTAACATATTAAAGTCCTGACATTATTTCGACTTACCAGCCCTTGCATACTCTGCTGGTTAACATAGTAACTGTCATGAGGTGGCTCCATCAAGTTTAACTGTACCTGCACGCACCAGTTATGAAATTTCACAAATGATATAAGAAAGATGCATGTGAGAATTTAAAATAAACGATACGAGAAAAGAGTATGCAATACCAGTCCGTGCACATTCTGTTGGGCACCATAATATCCATTAAGGGCTATACCGTCTGAGCTTAAGTTCTCCTACAAGCATAAAAGTTCAGATTAACATATGCAAAATCAATCATTTTTAAAATAAAAAATAACATAAGGAATGGACAAACCATTTGCTGCAAGCTGTCTTGTGATTCAACAAGTACACCGTCTTGCTTTGCCGGCACCTGCAAAATAGAAACATACTTCAATAATCGTTCTTACATTTGACTCAAGTTAACTGGTTAAAGTAAAGCCATCAACCATCAACTTCAGAACATACCTTTCTTTTCCTATTTGTATTTCTCTTCCTAATTGCTTTTGCAGTAGGGATTCCTTGATTCTCTTCTTCCGCTTCACGAATACCATGAACAGTACCACTGAACTCTATGACAGTACCATTAGAGTTATTCACATTCACACAATTCTTCAAAGCTTCAACAAGAGTGCGGAGAGCAACATTATAAGTTTCTTCAGATGATGATCCTTCTTCGCTCAACTCAATGGCTCGCTTGCATAAATCATTGTAGCGTTGCACCCTAGTCTGTACTCGCTCTGTTTCTTCAACCATTGATTGCCTAATCTTTGCATCTTTTGTCCACCTCTTCAAAATATAATGAGATGGGATGCTTGAGAGGCCACACATTTGGAGAACAATCAGTGTGTGTCTACAAAGGAAACCTTTGTACTCAAACAAATGACAGGAACAAAAAACCTCTGACTTCGTTTCGTTCCAGGCTACCATGAAATATTCATCCTTTTCACAGTCTTGAACTCTGAATGTAGTAGTTGGTCCATCTTCATGTTCTTTCCTTGGCTGGCAGCCAACTACGCCCAAAACCTCAACTTGGAACTTTTTGAATACCGCATGCGTGTAAACCGTTGACATTTGTTTTTCCCAAGGCGAAGGAGATTTTAATGCAGGCTGTTTGTGCCATGTATCAAAATCTGCAATTGATTCCTCTTCATACCTATTTTGCAGAATTGTTCCATATTGTTTCACAAATTCTCTCAGACTAATTTTCTTGTGTATGTATTTATCGAAGAAAGAGTTCATACTTTCAGAACGCTGAGGTGTGCACATTCCAGCTAAAAAAGTATCTCCTATATAAGTAGGCACCCATCTATTACGATCATCATACAGCAATCGGATCCATTCGTCATCTTGAAGTTCAAAACTATTAACCATCTCCCACCATCTAAGGACAAACTGTTCATCTGTCGAGGACTTGAAAATGCATTCGTTAAACTTAGACAGGAAATTGTCGTGCCGTTTGATTACATGAGCAAGAGTTTCAGGGATCTTTTCCAGTATACTCCAAAGTGAAAAGCAGTGACGTGCATCTGGAAAGACTTCGCCAATTGCTGCCTTCAGGGTTTGGTCTTGATCAGTGATAATCACTTTAGGACCTTGCCCACCCATTGCTCTAAGCCATGTCTTCAACAACCATACAAATGTTGATTTTGTATCATCAGCAACCAATGCACAACCAAGCAACATTGACTGAAAATGGTTGTTCACCCCAACAAAAGGAGCAAATGGCAACTTATCGTTTATTTTGATGTAAGAAGTATCAAAAGAGACAACATCGTTAAAACTCTTGTAATCACTCCGACTTTTTGCATCAACCCAAAACAAATTTCTCAGACGCTGCTCTTCATTCAAATCTATAGCATAGAAGAAGTTAGGATTCTCCTTCTGGATACGCTTAAAGTATTCAAGCAGTACCTGAGCATCTCCCAAATCCAGACTCAAGTCCCGGCACTTATCAAACTGATAGTTTGTGTCAGCCTGAGGAAACCCAGTACTTTGGTACCCACCAGAGTGTCTAGACATTTCAACATACATCTTTCTTGTCCGTTCACTAACTGCATGCAAAATGTCAATATTATTCTTTTCAGCTAACTTTACATTCCTATGAATCCGAAAATGATATGCCAGAGCAGGTAAAAGCTCATGATTATGCTCCTTTATGAATTCATGAATAATCCACTTTCCATCTGCCCTTCTCTTCACATGCATGCTGGCTTTGCAATCTGTCTTTTTCACAGTTGGTCGACGACTAGTCCCACTATCTGATTCTGGAGTGACTCCATATCTTGAACATGCAAATTTGGCATCAATAAATTCCTTTGATTTCTTTGAGCGCCGGCTGTTTTTGATTGAAGTAGTGAATCCCATAGACTTGGCATATTCTTGATAAAATGAGTATGCTGCCTCATGCGATTCGAATTCAATGCCATTACAAGGTTCAAAATCTGCTTCACCCTCAAACACTTGAACGTCCTTCTCGGGAGAAGTAATGACTCCACCACCTCTATTCTGCACTTCTTCCGCAACAGCAACCATATTCATATTTTCATTTACTGCACCACCACTCATTTTTTCTGGACCATCCACCACTGTTTCACCCAAATTTTGATTTCTATCCATGATGTCTAGCTACAAGTTGTTTGCTATCTGTTTCAGTGAAGAAACTCCTTTTGTTCCAACATACCATCATAATAACCCCTAAAGAAAAAAGGTACGATAAGAAACAACAATAAGTGACAAGAAATGCAAGTCCTGTTCAGGGTGTTAAAAGATACTCAGAGATCATCTCTGTCATTAGCAAAATTCTAACCAACTTGGCCAGCAAACCTAACATAAAAAGTTCCTGGACCGTGTGAACACTCAAGAATTCTCTGTCATTCTGTTTTGCACTCTTCGTTAGTGATGTAAAACACGCATGATTGTGCGGAGAAAAAAACCTCGCCAAGTGCAAAATACACCACTTTGGCACCCAAAATGCCCCTCTCTTAGACTCTTACCGGGTACATATAAATCGTAGTTAAGCCAGTTCAAACTCAATCAGCAATTGTCAATATATTTCACTTTGGTAACCAAAACTAGTACTTAATAATCAAAATGGAACATAACAAGCACATAAAATATCGCTCGAAAAAAACTAGTACTTATTAACTAGAGCAGCGAGCACCCGAGTTTGAATCTCCTCCCCCTCCCCCTCCCCATAGTTTAACTAGACTAGAATATCGCTCGAATAAAAAAATAAACACGAGCCATGCTCATTATCTGTGACAGTAACAACAATCCCGCTGCAGTTTAATTTACTATTCTTCACTACACTAAGTACAATACATTCTATCACTTAAACAGTAATAACTATTCCATGATTCCATCCACATTGTGGATCTGTGATTAATTAATGCCAAATAAGAAAGTTATGATCTTTTCTTTTTACCCTCTGTTTGGCAGCTGAGAAAGCTGCTGAAATGGAAAGAAAATTCTAAAGTCTAGACCTTTATCATGCTTTAACATATTTTTCTAGCCTCTGAAAAACAAGCTTAGAAAGGAAAAAAAAAAACATTATAAATCAAAATTAGTAACTCCAGTTTCCTTTTTCCCCGTGACTTTCTCAGCAGCCAAACACAAAACAACACGAATTTTACCCAGGAAAATCAACAAGTTTCAGTAAGTGATTCAGAGAGAGAAAGAGAGAGACCTCAAGTGAAGAATCAGAGAAGAAGAACGGAACGGCGAGTGGGGAATTCCGCGAGTGGGCGAGAACCGGGTCGAATTTGGGAAAGCTTCGGGGGTTGGATCTTCACACGCTCACTCGCCGAAGCAAACGGGGATCTGGCAGGAAACTGGCGAATTCCACTCGCTTTGTTCACACGCTCTAATCTTCGTTTCTGTCTCTCTTCCTTCTCGGCGCGTCAAGATGTTTCTTTTCTGGACAATTTCATATGATATATACGGCTGAATAATATCTGGTTCCGAGACACACGCGTGGCGCGTGATTAGTTTAAATTATCAACAACGAGTTAAAAACCTGATCTAATTCTGAAGATTCGTGAATCGTTCATCGTACATTGTATGATCAATTTTTGTCAAGTGCTGTTTGTATTTAATTTTAAATAAAAATATTTAAAATGATTTCTGACCGTGCAATGTACGATGAACAAATACAATTCAAAGATATCTGGAATCCTTACAAAAAGGATCGCATAAGGATTCGGATTGCTAATTCAACACGATTATGATAGTTTCTTTCCAAATAATTAAATGTTTTTTTTAATTAGTGTATCTAAGTTTTTGATCCGACTAATCACTAGGCTCTCTGTTTGACCACACAATATTTGGAGGGCGAGAAACACCAGCATTTGTTAGGTGAATACTGTGGAAGAGAGTCGAACCCTAAATCACTTGAGAGCAAACCAAGGACCTGACCGCTAGACGAACAACTCTTAGGTCAAATAATAATGTTATTAGATCTCAAAATTGTGAACAATATATGGTATGTGGTGGGAAAAAAATAAAGTGTAATTATTATTACTTGAGTTTTGTATGCAATGGTAAATATGTCGTGTCCGTAACTTTGAATACGTGACAGTAACTTTGAACGATTAATTGACATTTGTAACACTGACTATCAATTAGGGTAGCGATTCTGCTCCAATTTTGCAAATTTGCACTTTTTCTTTTGGTGTTTGCCTACTTGCTCCTTTGAATTATGTGATTTAGTGAAAAGACCATGACAATTATGAATTTTGCACAATAACATTTTTTAAATCCAATAAAAGAAAAAAAAAAAAAAAAAAAAAAAACCCCCTCAACTACCCACTTGTTATGTTCTAATTAAATAATCAAATGAGCTCTCTAAATACCTCCTAACTAAAATTTAGGAACGATTTGAAAAAAAATTTATCTTCTTTCACGCTTCCTATTATGCTCTTAGTACAACAAACTCTCTAGAATTTTCTAAATTTACAAAGTAAAAAAAAAAATTCAAGCATTTTTTTAACAACTTTTTAAATAAACGCTTTATTCTATTGGTTCATACTTATTATGGCTCCCTAAATTAGAGAGTATCATTGGAATATAAATTTTTAGAGGGTTCCTATAATTTAACTAAAAACCAAATATGATTTGAAGAAGCACTTAATAAGTCAAAATAGTGTATTTTTTAATGTTGGCCTTCAACGACTAAAGCATAAAAGTAAGAGGAAGAAGTGCAAGGGGAAAAATTGGTGGCGAAGAATCGCCATCCCTGACGGTTAACAACCACCCATGTACACTTCAATCATCACGAACGATACTAGTAATGAAAGTCCTGAATTCAAATCTCATGAACGACACTAGTAAACCTGTCATTTCTCGACCGTCTTCCATCTTGAAAGCTTTAAAAAAAATAATAATAAAATAAATTCCTTATGGAATGGGCCCACAAGTAAACCTGATTTCAACTAACCCTATTGAGGATAAGCAATCAGAGGTACAATAATACAACATCCTTTACAGAAGATATGACCCTGCTCATATTTCTTTCCTACTTCCGAAAACATCACAGATGAAATAATTAACAACAGCCTACTCTATACTGTCTTATTTTACAGGTACCAAATGAGGAAGTTGTCCATCGTGATCCTTCCGTCCGCGAGGTACGATACATTTCACTTTTCTTTACAACAAGATTTATCTTCAAAGGATCTCTCTTTACCTACAGAACAATTTTCAAATCAGTTCCACTGTGTTTCAAGTTAAACTTCAGCTAACAGCAAAAAAATATTTACCATTTTAAATGCAAGATGCCAACACTGAGCAGTTTGTTCCTTAAGCATGTCTGGATGCATCTTCATGCAATGGAGCGGTTCTTACGTTGGGGTCATCCTGGCACAAGGAGAAAACAACTGTAAGCTAAATTAAACAAAATGCATGATGTAGGAAAGTCAATTAGTACCATGTCCAGCAAACTAACCCGAATTCCATAAACGTAACCAGTTGGTGTTCTGAAAAAATCCATCTGTCCCTGCAAGCACAATGCCGCAAAATATAAAATGCAACCAATTGAACATGGTCAGAGGCTAAATATTTTCGTTATCATGAAAGGGTAACTGTACCAGCCCATGCATGCTTTGCTGCGCACTGTAATAACCATCATGGCTTGGAGCTATAGAGTTCAGTTGTCCCTGCAAGTATGAAAACCAGGTCTCAGTTATATTCATGTAGTTTGCAATATCGCTGGTCCTTTTCTACTCATTCTAATAATTATGACTTACAAGCCCCTGAATGGTCTGTTGATTCCCATAGTAGTTATCCCGTGTAGGTGCCATTAGATTCAATTGTACCTGACAAAAAGGAGGCACCATATATGAATAAGTTGTATCAGACAATTTGTTATTGGTACAAGATATGGTCATACCATTCCTTGCACATTCGGTTGGGCACCATAATAGCCATCAAGTGTTGCTGCTCTTGAGTTCAATTTCTCCTACAAAATAAGATTCTAATTACAAAATATTACAATAGTCGAATAAGTCTGTCCAACAATTTTAAACACTATTCTCCTGCATGCGATACCAGATAGACGTAAGCACACCAATCTTGTGTGACCAGATTCATAATATTGTTCCAAAACACAATGTGTATCCCAGATTAGGACTCCAATTTGAAGCAAATCATCTCAAACAAATATTTTCTTTTCAAAAAAGCTAAAAAAATTAAATAGAAAAAGACAAACCATTGGTTGCAAGCTGTCTTGTGCCCCAACAGCCATAACCTCCGGCTCAGAGTTCACCTGCAATTTGATTATAATGTTACCTTTAAATAAAACTGTAACAAAGAGCATTATAATTTAGTCACTATCAAGAACAAACCTTTCTTTTCTTCGTTGGATTCTTTTTCTTGTTTGTTTTGCTGCTCATACTTCTATTTTGGTTATCGTCTTCAATGCAAAGCAGGCCATGAGTGACTGATGTGCCAGCTTCTAACAGACTCTTACTAGAATTATTTACACTCACACAATTTCCAAAAGCTTCTTCTAGTGCACGGCATGCAACACTGTAGCTCTCCTGAGATAGAGTTCCTTCCTCGATCACTTTCATTGCCCGTTGACATAAATCATTAAACTTTTGCACCCTGGATAGTACAATGTCGGAATCTTCTCCCATCAAATGCCGGCTCTTTGCATCTTTTGTCCAACGTTTTAATACATATTGAGATGGGATTGCAGAAAGGCCACATATTTGAAGAACAATCAATGCATGTCTACAAAGATAACCTTTATATTCAAATAAGCAGCATGCACAAGAAACCTCTGTCTTCATTTCATTCCATGTTACGATGAAATCTTCATTCTTTTCAAAATCTTGCACTTTGAAAATGGTACCCGTCTCATCTTGTCTTTCCCGTTTAGGGTGACAAGCAACTGCACCTAAAACCTCACCTTGAATTTTCTTGAATACTGCATGTGTGTACAGCCCTGAGACGCTCTTCTCCAAAGGTGAAGGAGATCTCAAAGTAGGCGGTTTGTTCCATGTATCATAATCTGCTTTGGCTTCTTCATCATACCTATCCTGTAGGATTGCTTCATACTGTTTCAGGAACTCTTGAACAGTGGTCTTCTTATGCACATACTTGTCAAAAAAGGAGTTCACACTATCAGATCGCTGACCTGCAGACATCCCAGCCAAACAAACATCCCTCATGTATGTTGGTACCCACTGTTTTCGATCTTCATACAACAACTGAGTCCATTCATCCTCTTTCAGATCAAAATTCTCAAGAATTTCCCACCATCTTTTTTCAAACTCTTCATTTGTAGATGATCTGTGGATACACTTTTCAAATTCCGCCATAAAATTTTGATGCTGTTTAATCACATGGCCAAGATTTTCAGAAACCTTCCCCAAGATATGCCACAAACAAAAACAATGATAAGCATTTGGAAAGACCTCCACAACAACTGATTTTATCAACTTGTCATGGTCAGTGATTATTACTTTTGGAGCTTGTCCACCCATAGCTTTCAACCACGTCTGCATTAGCCAAGAAAAAGTTGATGTACTTTCATCTGATACCAAAGCACATCCTAGCAGCACAAACTGATAGTGTTGATTCACTCCAACAAATAAAGCAAGAGGCATCTTATATTTGTTCCTAACGTAGGTAGTATCAAAAGACACTATATCACTGAAATGGATGTAGTCATGCCTACTTTTGGCATCAACCCAAAACAAACTTTTCAGCCGTTGGTCTTCCCCCAGATCTACAGCATAGAAGAAGTTGGAATTCATACTCTGCATCTGCATGAAAAACTCAAGCAAAATCTTCAAATCTCCTGCCTCTAATGCCAAATTCCTACCTTTATCGAAAGGATTTTTGGGATCACTTTTTAGACCAACCACATTTTTGTATTCAGCAAATTGTCTGGCCATTGCAGCGTACATTTTTCTTGTCTGTTCACTGACTGCTTGGGCTGGTAAAAGCTCATGGTTATGCTCCTTCACAAAATTATGTATAACCCATTTACCATCTGGTCTTCTCTTCACATGCATCGAAGCTTTGCAGTCTGTCTTTGAACATGATCGCCGACCAGTCGGATTTTCTGGATCTTGCTTGTTCTGTCTGGCACGTGGTCTATTATACGACTTGTCATACTCGCGCTTGGTTCCATATCTAGAACAAGCAAATTTTGCATCAATAAATTCTCTCGATGTCTTTGAACGGCGGCTATTTTGGATTGCAGTGTTGAATCCCATAGACCGAGCATACTCCTGATAAAAGGAGTATGCTTCACCATGTGATTCAAATTCCATACCAAAAAGCGGCTCAAGATTTGTATCCTCTTTAAACACTACCATATCTGGTGTAGGAGAATTCAAATCCCCACCATCTTCAACGCGTACTTCATCTCTAATATCCTCAATGTTTTCACTTGCTATATCTCCATTATGTGCTTTTTCTTCATGTTCCAATAAGTTATCAATTTCATGTGGCTCTTCATCTTCTTTGCCATGTTCACCAGAAGGTAGCCGTAGATCTATGTCCATGGTGAGGTTATTTAGTTTTAACTGGTTGCTATCGGAGAACATCTGAAACAAAGAAAAGACAACAGTTGCCAGAAAATCAAATAATGATTAAATATACAAACTCTGAACATAATAGTATACAAAAATTCAGATTCCTAATTAAAGTAAGAAAAAGAGTTACAAACCATTTTAGAAGTTCAAAGCACAAAATTAACAAACAGCTCCAACTAGATTGTCTAGCCTTGTCAATGTGAACAAGATGATGCTGTCACCTCCCATGGTATCTTATAAGCTATATAAATAAACCTGTGGCTGGAAAGAGTAAGAAATTAATTTATTAAAAAGAAATAAAACCACGGGCATTAATACTCATGACTGGAAATTTCAAAGAAATATCTAATTGAACCACTATCACATGTTAAAATCTTGAACTTTAAGAGGTTTAGGTGATTATCGAAGATAGAGCAATTGTGCCGGAAAATGTTTTTAATCACCACCAAACGAACTATTAGTTCCAAAAAATAATATTCAGAACTGTGTATTTTCTGTGCAACACAGGCATTTACGTATTTCGAGAGTCTAGCATCAGTATCCTTATTAATACCATATCCCAGTCACTGAGGTATTCAAGACCACCAACGTGAAGTATTTAAGCTAATATACCAGAATAGGGTGGTAAGGCACCTTCTTGAAGGCATAAGGTGTTGTTCTAAACTCACCAGAATGCCTCTCAGAAAACAAAACTTGAAAATGAGAAACAGTGGGGCTCTCATTTATCCATCACATAAAAATTCATCTAGGATCACAAACATGTATATCAACCTCAAAAACTGGCAAACATGTATATATCAACATCACAATCTAATACCAATTCCGATGTTAAATATCTACTCGAAACTAACTCAAACAAAAACAAAAAATCCACCGCCTAAACGTCAAGAAACATTCTACAATGCTCTAAATAGGAGCAATAGAGTGTGCACTTCTACCACATATGTGGTAGTGTTTTGACACAAATAACAGAGTTTCAGCTACACTAGGCAACAGATGAGAACAACTGCTAAACTTGAAGTGCAACAAACACACACAATCCAAACGAAACGTGATTAAACTCACAAGTCATGGGTTTTAAAACCGAAATAACTCGGAATCGAAAAACCATACTTTACATGCTAATAATACTGCTCAAGCTCCAAAATGTGCAACAGTGCAAGTCCACCTGAAAACCCAACTAAACTAGGCTGTTCAACAAACAAAGAATTCCCAAGTAATGAAATTTATAAGCTCAGCTGAATTTAACAAGCTGCTAACTCAAACAAATTAACTAATCGATAGCAACTCCTCATTTTTCAAACCCATCAATCACCCCCATAAAAAAAAAAAAAAAAAAAATCAAACTTTACAATCAATACAAAAATCCCAGACTGCAAAACACTAAATTCAACAGAAAAGCAATCAAAAGGAGAGACTTTAATAACATTTAATTGATTCTAGAGAGGGGGCTAGAAAGAGAAAGAGAGAGAGAGAGAGAGAGAGAGAGAGAGAGAGAGAGAGATTTTACAATTCCTTTGCCCTTCTCTCTCTGCGTATTACATATGGAGGAAGGAGGAGGAGGAGGAGGAGGAGGGAGCTTCGATCTGCGACTGCGAAGGAAGATGATCGCACACGCGAGGGGGAGGAGCGAGTGGCCAATTACGAAGGTCCTTTATTTTTGCCCCCAATTTGTTCCCGTTTTAGGGTTTCAAAATCGATCCCAATTCAATCTGACTCTCACCTTCTCCCACTCGCTGCCATTTTTGACCTTTTATTTATGAACCGAAGCCTCGCGGCCACACGCGTCGCGCGTGCCGGCCCATCGTGCTGTTGATGTAATTGTGCGACCACCGAGCGAGCTAAACTGCAGGGTGTGGGTCCCCTTTTCACGCATACGTTATTGGCTGACTGTGCGCGTGTCACGCGTGGCTGCCCGCCCAATAAAGTCACTCGTCAGCTGTCTCTCTCTCTCTCTCTCCCCCATTTTCTTTACGTGTTCTTTCGACTGTTTATCACAAATTTATTTCATTTTGTTTCAAACTTCAAGCCTTCATACTTCAAAGTAATTTTTCTTTCTTTTTTTTTCTTTCCAAAAAGTGAGATAATTGATGACAAATTGCGGTTATTCATCTCTTTCGGATCCGAAGAGGTTATAGGGAATTTCATTCTGCCCGTGGCCACAGTCGAGTAGACTCATTAGCTTGGAGAATCGAACTCGGAATCTCTCACATTTTTGTTTATTAGGGAACTTCAAAGTAATTTTTCAATCTACTCAAACTATATTTACATAATGTTATAATTTTATTTAAATTATAATTTTGATTCTATTTTTTTTAATTAATAAAAATTATAAAATTTAATTGTAACAATTATATCGTCCGCTTTTGCTATTATAACGTATAAAATTATAAATCATCTGATTCGCATTCATGATATCCATAATAAATCCTCCCAATTCAAGACTTTGGAACTTCTTGTTTGGTGTGACATTCATCATGTTGATTTACTTAATATTTTAAGTACAACCTATACTATTATTGATGCAATGATATGAGGAGGGGAAGTTGAACTGAGTCACACGATAAGTAACACTAATTTATAATCAATTCATCATTCATGAGCAGGTGTGTTGACAACAGTAGTTGTTTTCTATTGTTACATTACAGAGAAATAAGTCGAAAAAATACCTAAGTCGTACTCCAACTCTG
Organism: Pyrus communis; assembly: GCF_963583255.1. Taxonomy (NCBI): domain Eukaryota; kingdom Viridiplantae; phylum Streptophyta; class Magnoliopsida; order Rosales; family Rosaceae; genus Pyrus; species Pyrus communis. The sequence goes on along the minus strand of NC_084809.1, from coordinate 8,113,580 downwards.
ACACTCTAACTCATACATTTGCATATGAGTTAGGGTTCTCAATGATTTTTCCCAGAGACCTAGTCTTCATGAAAGAATTTTTAGGGTTCCCAAAACTAAACTCTGCCTTAGAATTCATTGGGAGTTAAGTTATTGTTTTTCAACACACTTCTAGTTCTTGCCATACATGTTCATGAATGCTGCATTTCATTTTCAGCCACTGCATTTCATTTTCAGCCACACTTTTTTGTTGAGGAGTATGGGGTTGCCAAGGAATGCCAAAGTCCATTTTCTTGATCTGTATATTTTTCAAATTCCAATGTGAGTGAATTAAATTTGAAAGTCTACAATTTTGAACATTCCTCTCTAAATTTCCCATTTATTTAAGGGTTTTGTCTTTTGTAGTCCAGCTTACTTAGTAGTTCGACTTTTTAAACAATCTTCACCGTTTGATTTCTTATAGTCAATTTTAAAGTCAATCTTCACCGTTCACTTCCTAAACAACTTAGTAGTCTCTTATTCAAAACCTAGAAAATTGACAAAATTATCTCAATAAATGTACACGTAGAAATGATGAGCAAATGTAGACACAATTCCCAACCAGAATAGAAAACTTGCGCACCCTTCATCAAAGCAGAAAGGCTCCACCATCCCATTATATAGAAAATAAATGTTAAAGAGTGTCTCTCAAAATGGAACGAGAGGTAACGTTAAACTGTGAGGTAGTAAAAAATCTCACTTTGAAAGTCACCTTATTATTTATCTACATAAACATTAGGAAAGCTTGACAGTTCCTTCTTTGATTCCCAAGTAAGTCTTTAACTAAGGTACACCAGAAGCACTAATAAAATACCCATTGTTGACAATGACCCAAAAATACACCGTTCTGTAACAGAGTGCCAAATATAGTTCCCAATAGTACTGCACAGACAAAACTGTATCTGCAGAAAAATAAGAACAACTTGCATAAATTTGAATCCGACGAGCTGTTGCGTTCAAGTTTTTCTGCAAAACTATAGTTGCAATTTTACCAACCTGCAAATGCAGCACAACTTCCATAAACTCTTTTAAATGATCAAGAAGCAAATGCAGCAGAAGCAACCTATGTCTAGCTAGAAGTCGTTGTAAATTTTTCGTTCTGGTATAAAAGTTTATTGCGACCAACACCTTAAACTCATACTTGGCATATGCTGTGATGTATTCGCTTAAGTAACAATGATCGTAAATTTCTATCAGGTTTTGTACTACAACGGAAAGTACGTGCATGCTATGTAAGCTATTCGGAAGGTACGTAGCGTAGAAGATGTTAAAAGCTTCAAAGAATTGAGTTCTAAAGCTTTGGATGAAGAAGGAAACATGTTTAGAAAGAAAGGAATTTTTCCTTGAAACTTGTACAAGAGTTTGTCTTGGGTGGAGATCGACGAGAGGGAGACAAGTTGGTTTGTATTTCTTGGGTTTAGGATGCTTGTATGGGGTTTAGGGTTTTGCTTTATGGATCTTGGAAAAAATAAGAATGTAATCCAAGGCCTCTCAATACTTTGTCTCAAACGACTCAAATATATTGTAGGGAAAGCAATCATTTATAGAAATTGCTTACAAGAGACTTTCAAAAGTATGACTCTTCATGAGCTCTCCACTAGCACATGTTTTTGGCACATTTTTTATAATTTTCTTGTGCCAAAAATATGAGATGATGGAAAATTCATGAGAATCATAGAGTCTCTTTAGACCATCTTCAAATGAAATGTCACATTTTAAACCTAAAATTTAAATTTGAAGGCTTACATGACACTTTGACATCTTTTAAACTTTTGTTATCCAACCGATATGTCAAATTTTAAACATAAAATAATAATTCATGTGCTTTCTTTGCATTAGGAATGAAAAGTAACAAAAGTATAATGCTTTAAACTAATAAAAAATTAATAAAAAACATTTAATAATTAATTAAAAAAATCTGAAGGTGCTGTCAAATTTGGTAGCAAATGAGAGAAATGTCAATCCATGTTATGCCACATCAGATTTGGCTTCTCAGTTGGAAAATATTAATGCTATCTTTTGTTACCGTTATTGCTGATTTGGACAGTTTAACATTTCCTTTGAAGATACTCTTAGCATTTCTTTTGCTTACAATATGGGACTAAATGGCACCATATTCGAGACAGCAGCCAAAGAAAAGCTAAACAAAGAAATAATTAGCCTGATGAATTATAAACAGTGCAATGCCTAACAATTTCCGGTAATTGAACAATCGAGCGGTGATAAAAAAATAAAAGAATGTTAATAACACCCTTTTAAAGTATAATTATCTCATATTCAACGATATTCTTGTACCAACATTTTTAAAATCCGCGTCTTCTAATTTTTACCTTTGTGAAATTTACTCGCATGCAAGGTGTCATCATAAGCCAAACCTAATCAAAGAAGTTCCTTATAATATTGGAATAAATATTTAATTGATGCTCTGTTAAAGTGATCAAAAGACAATTAAGGAAATAAAATCACTAGTAAAATATGCCAAGAAAACTAACAAAAACATGAAATAAAGAGTAAAGTTGAGGAGAGAGACAGAAGAGAAGAAGAGAGGGAGAAAAGTATGTGCGGTGGGGTCCACCCACATATAACGCACCAAAACACCATATTTTGCTACCAAAAGCATACCTAATACAGATATTACACATATATCTTCACAAAATGGTTTGAGGATTCAATCTGTCAACGCCCCTCCTTTTTCTGTATTTTTGTTTTTGGCTTTTTTCTCTGCTAATTCCTCAGCAGCAAATTCCAAGCTCTACTCCTTTTCTCACTCATTCTCCTTGACCCATTTTTCAACAGAATCTCATCCTCCTCCTCCGCCTTCCATTTCCACAACTGGGTTTTCTTTTTTCCTTTTTCTCAAAACGATTTCAACTTTTTTTCTTTTGGTTTTTTGGTTAACATTTGCATTATCTGTGGGCTATATGGCAATTTAGAGGAGACCAAGTTTTCTTTATTTCCATTTGGGGTTCACCAAAATTGTATTTTAATTTTGGGTTTTGGGTTAGAGAGGGAAACACACACACACACAAACTCTCTCTCTCTCTCTCTCTCATTTTTATTGTATTTCTAGTCCTCCTCCACTCTCTGGTTTGTGCGTGGTAGCTAGGGTTTTGGTGGGTTTGCTCTGAATTGGGTAGTTATGGTGAGAAAACATGGATGGCAACTGCCTGCTCACACCTTCCAGGTATTTACATTTCTTCTTAAACCACTTGCTGATGTGGGTTTTGCCCAGAAAGGCTGAACTTTATCTGATCCCGGTTCTCCATACGCGGTTTAGGGCGGTTGGCCAGGGGAGTGTGCTCTCTCCCCGTGAATTAGAGTAGTTTAGGATAAGTCCTTGTCAAGAAAATAAAAATCTGATCTTTATTTCTGAATATGGGTTTGATTTGTCAATTTGTGTAAAAGATCAAATCTTTTTGGCTAACATTATTGTTCTAACTGTTAGTTAGGTCCCTGAGGTACGGTTTTACTTTGTGGTTAGGAATATTGGGATGAAATTTTACCATTTGGTTCCCAACTAAAGCGAAAACAGCAGAAAAAACTCGAATGCTCGAGTTTATGTTTGTTAGACTTGAACCTAGCTTGGTGGAATTTGTTAATTTTCCCTTTTGTCCATGTATCTACCCGTTTTCTGGACGCTGAATTACATTTTCTTGTTTCATTGTGCTTTCTTACTGACTAGTTTATCGAATTATCAAATAAACTTTGATGTTTAATTTTGGCAGGTTGGCGCTATTACTGTATTTTGCTTGTTAGTGGTTGCCTTCTATGCTTTCTTTGCTCCCTTCCTTGGAGGCCGTATCTGGGAATATGTTTTGATTGGTGGTTACTCTCCTGTGGTAAGTGAAATGATTTGATGTGACGTACATTAAGCCTTTTCGTTGTCTGTAAAGTTTTGTTAGAAAAATTGGGTCTAATTGCTATATTAAGTCACATAGAAAATTAAGAAATAATTCATACAATTATATATCAAGTAATGCATGCACATGAGTAACCAATATTGAATGAACATGACATAATGGATTAGAAGAACGTGAAAATATGGTTGAGATAAGGGTTGGATACTTTGTCCTTAAGACAAGTTTATGCCCCACTACGATGCTCATGGTTGATCAACGCTTGTCTCCCAAGATACAACGACCACGTCCTTGTAATAGCAGCACTCCAAATCACAAGGCTCCATGAACCACGATTGTGTTGAATACTCTCTCATATGGACTCAGAATCTCTAATATTAGTGCACTATATGTATGAATATATTATGTATGATGAAAAAATTATTTTATGTTTATAGGTTTCCCTATTTATAGAATTTGAGATATCTCTTTGGAAAACATGTGACCATTCATGAAAAGTCAAAAGCTAACTCTTCATTAGGATAGACACATATTTCTACAAAAAAGGCTTAACTTCTAATTTCCATTCAATTAATTAGTTTAATATAATAAAAATAATATTAAATTTTCCAACAGTTTCATTATCTTACACGCATGCATTGTCTTTATAGATATGTATATCGGGAAAACAATGGAGGAAAAAATGCTGTTAGTCTTTGCTTTTGAATGTATTCCGTGATCTGATCCACTTTATGTACTAATCAAAAGCTGGCCTTCAGTCCCCAATCTGAGAATTATGGGATTGAATCCTGTCAGCTTCCGAGAAGTTTCATCATTCTTATTCTAGATGTTGGAAATGGAGATGAGAGCTCATTCTTTATAAGGTTTTCAAATATGATTACTTTTTTTTTCAAAGATAAGTAATTTGATGGGGCCAAACTAGATAGAGTTTGTAGACTTCAGAGTTTCTTCCAAAATTGATTCTCTATGCCAGTCACATTATGTAATGCGCTAACCTTTAGCCCAATCTTGAGCCATTCATTCAGAATGACAACTCATTTCATTTCTTTTATAATAGAAATCGCTTTTATGCCTGATGTTATTCCCATAATCTTTCCATGGCCTTGCAGGCACTGCTCGTCTTCATTCTTTATGTTCGATGTACTGCAATAAACCCTGCAGATCCTGGAATTATGTCCAAGTTTGGAAATGGAGTTCCAAATGGTATCAATCCAAATCACAGGTTATCAGCAAAAGACTTGCCGAGAAAGTTCGAAGAAGCTACCACAGGCCATTCTTCTCCATCATCAGTTTCCAGAAGTTCTTTGGGTGGAGCTAACTCTAGTAGGAAAGGGTCAGTAGGAGAACTTGCGGTCGTCAATATTCCAGAAGAACCCACAACCGGGAATTGCATTGGAGGAATTTGTTGTGCGTTGTTTGTACACGAAGATTGCCGCCAACCACAGGAAGGGGCAACTGAGAATCAGGGTGGTGAAGATGCTTTGTTCTGCACATTGTGCAATGCTGAGGTATGGCATTTTTACAAACGTAGTATCATAATTTCTCAATTTAAAGATTCATCAGTTCTAGTCTTTTTAGTTTCTCATGTGTTTCTTTATCAAGCTACCTACTCCTAAATTATTGTATGGGAAGTTGTGAATCTGCTTTGTTTCCAAAGAAAAAGCTATAGAAGGGTTTAAAGTTATGATCTCATACTCCCTCTCAATAGATTATTGCCAGTTGACTTGTTTAAATATTCTTTTTTATTACCCATGAATACTTTTCATGTTGCAGGTCCGCAAGTTCAGCAAACACTGTAGAAGTTGTGATAAATGCGTGGATGGATTTGATCACCACTGTCGGGTATTTTTCTTGTTGCTTCAAGTGCTCCATATGGGCAGATCTTCTGCAACTTGTTTTTGGTTGACATTTTTTAAAATCCTCTCTTAAGTAACCTCAATATATACATGACTGCAGTGGCTTAACAATTGCGTCGGACACAAAAATTACATGACTTTTATATGTTTGATGGCCACCAGTCTTCTTTGGGTAGGTATTGCAGTCCGATGATTATTAAATACATTTTTAATCTTTGTGGTACTAAGATGCTCTCTTTCTCCCCCCATTTCGGTTCAGCTTGTTATTGAAGCTGGAGTTGGTATTGCTGTCCTGGTTCGCTGCTTTGTTAATAAGACAAACATGGAGGCAGAAATTATTGATAGACTTGGAAATGGTTTCACACGTCCCCCATTTGCCACAGTTGTGGTACGTATTATATTTTAAATACTTTAAACTAAAGTTAGCTTCCTAATATTTTTCCGGTATCAATTGTAAAGAAATCCTCTGTTGACGTTGGTTCTCATTTCTGTAGGCTGTATGCACTGCAGTTTCTATGCTGGCATGTGTTCCACTTTGCGAACTGTTCTTCTTCCACATGATACTTATTAGGAAGGTCAGTTCCTTTTCGTTGAATTCATTTTTCGTGATGCGAAAGTTTAGCCATAGTGGGGCTTAAGTGAAATAATCTTATGTTTTGAATTTGAATTAGGGTATTACAACCTATGAGTATGTCGTGGCAATGAGAGCAATGAGTGAGGCACCTGGAGGAGCATCTGTCGATGAGGCTTTCCAAAATTACATGCACTCCCCAACAGGATCGGCTACAACTGGCTTGAGTGGAGGAAGTTCTTTAGGTCTGCAATACAAGGGTGCATGGTGTACCCCTCCCAGAGTATTTGTGGATTATCAGGTACTTTAGTATTCACTTTATTATCTTGGTTTACATTTATTGGAACAGTTTTATATTGGCGTGCCCACTTAAAAACTTTTATTATCCTTGCTCATTGGATTAATTTTCTAAAACATAGTTACTCATCTCCCTCGTCTTAAGATAGAATTGGGCTGGAGCTTTGTTGATTGGTTAAAATTCTCTCTTTCTCATTTTGAAGTTCTTTTATTTCAGCAACCCCTTTATTCTCACCTTTGCCAAGAAAATTTGGGATGTAAATTAAATCTGCGATGTCTTTCATAACTTGCCTAGGTCATTACAGTTTGAGGTTTGAGCATGCTGTGTTTTTTTCAACATTTTTTATAAGGTTCATGTAGATTTTTGTAATTCCAAAACTTTGGTCTTTTCTCCATTGTTTCCTACTATTTCTCTATATTAATGTAGTGGCGATCTAACAAGGGCCCTTTTTGAATTTACGTGTGTGCATATAAAACAAGTTAATTTTCATGTCCAATTTCAAGTATGAGGATTTATTATCTGGATCCAGATGATGACTTAAATAGTACAATTAACGATTTTCATTTTTGTAAGGAACAACTCTTTTTCTAAATGTGTTACCGTTGTGACGTTGTCTAGCCTTTCAAATCTTCTTCCTTTCTCCATAATTTGTCAGTCCTCCTTTAGTGGCTTTTTTTTTTTTGAAAGGAAACGAAAGAATTTTATAAAAAGGGAAAGAATTTACAAAAGAGGAAAAGAAACCACGTGGAAAAGATATCCACCTGGAGCTAGAAGAAAACTAAAGGATCCCTACTGAAAAGATATCTCCTTTAGTGGCTTATAAGAATGGGTTCACAGCATTGACCCTCAACTACGTTTCCAGTCTTCAGTTTGATACTTTTATTTTTTATTTTTCAAGTTTACTATGAAGAAGAAAAACTTTATATGTATTTTATACTTGACACAAGCTTTGCTATGTTAGGAGGAAGTTGTACCGCATTTGGAGCCTGGAATGGTCCCATCAACTATTGATCCAGACGCAGCTGGAACTACAGAAAGAGAGCAAAAAGGTCCTAAAAGGCCTGTCCGCATTAGTGCTTGGAAGCTTGCAAAATTGGATTCCACTGAGGCCATGAGAGCAGCAGCCAAGGCCAGGGCATCATCCTCCGTTCTACGACCACTGGATAAGCCTGATCTTGAACTCAGTTCAAGTGGCAATATGAGTGTGCGGAGTAGTTTAAGCACTGATACGGGGGCAAATAAAGAGATGAAGAATGATCTGAGGTTGTCGAGAAATTCCTATGCTCCAAGTCAAGGTAGCCGAGATGAGTATGAAACTGGGACTCAAAGCGTAAGTAGCTTCAGTAGTCCGACCCATGTTCAAGAAGCGGTCACACTTAGCCCTCTGCCACAGGCTCCGGGTGTGGGACGTTTTAGCTCTGCCACTTCAGTCCCCAGCTTAGTTCCTGACCGTCCATTAACTGCCAAGGCAACATTGCCTAATGTCAGCATGGGATTTGATGAAAGGATCATGCAGAGGGGAAGTACAGCTGATCCGTTACAACTTTCAGCTCCAATTATGCAGAGGGGAAGTACTACTGATTCGATGCTGCTTTCAGCTCCACCTACTTCTCTTTTCAGGGATGTCCGAAGGACATCTGTTGTTTGGGACCAAGAAGCAGGGCGATACATCTCAGTTCCTGTGTCGGCTTCTGAAGCTCGAAACCGGTCATCCATACAAACAGGATTTTCAAATCCTAATGCAGAAGCAAGCTATAGTAGAAGACCAGTTATTCCGCCACGGGTGCCTTCATCTTCTGCAGCAAAGCCTCCAGCACAAGAAGTGGAGAAACTGATGTACACAGGGGATTCTATCTTCTTTGGTGGCCCACTTTTGAGTGTACCAGTGAGGGATACTTTGAGAAATGAAAGGGATTTGGGTTTAAGAGAGGGCCAAGAGAGGGCAGGGCTGAACTTGCCTAGGGAATCCAGATTCAGACGTGATTCTACCTCAAACCAGCTTCCTGTTTTTATTCCGGGGGGTTTTGAGAACAACTCTTCTTTTTAGCCTGGTTTGAAATAGTGTTAAGTGACTGAAACAAGTGCATGTTAATCTCTTCCTCCTTGCCAGGATTGTGTGGTGGAGGAGCATGAAAGTCGAGCCAACCTTGTTCCTTGCAACCTGGCTGCTTGAGATTGTCGCTAACAGAGTTCTCGCATGGGGTTCAAGCAGTTTCTTCGATGAAATTCTGGTTCAACACACCGGCTCTAGCTGAGGTTTGTAAATGAGGCGATCGTAGAAATGTCTCTTGCACTTTCTTGACATTGTAGGCAAAGATTTTATGTTACAGAGCTCCATTTATGCTCTGAATTTTTATTTATTATCGTATCTTTCCCACTATTTGAGATGGAGCATGTAGATGTATATTTCCGACCTCCCTATATTCTGCATGTCTTACTGATTTGCTCAACACAATTCTGACATTCACCATCGCTCGGGTTGTGACTTCAATTTACCGATGCTATGTGGTCTAGAGCTCCTCTGATGAAACACGCCATGCGCTTGAGAACTTCTGCGAGCGGTCGCTGCATCAGCCTCACTGATAAGCGCACTTGCATGGGACTGGCATGCGCATGCAGAGAAAGGCTGACGTAGTGCAGCGACTGCAGTAAGGATGTTCTCCATGTTCTTGGATATTTTGAGGGAATTTTATCCACATAACATAATCAGAAGATTTTCTCCGTGTTCTGCGATATTTTGAGGGAATTTTATACAAACAACATGAAGGGATCGGTCCGCGGTTTATCCACAAATTCTATTGCGTTAACTGTTTATAAGGCATCGGTCCAGCAGATCAAAACGGTTCAATGCTGGATTATAAACACAATGGATAAACGGAGTAAAAGCGAATCCTACTCGCAAGACATTAGTATGATCATCACATAATTATGGTTTCCGGCAGGCAAGATAGACCGATTTCAATGGCTCATAACTCAGGTGGAAAGCCTTTACAAAGAAAAGGGCCCTGCCAAAATGGGGTCCTGTCTAGATATAAAAAGACCAATATGAATGCTTCTAATCTTACACAAATGATGCGGAAACGAAGATAACTTAAGCAGCTTGTTTATCATTCATTGGCATTGAGAAGCATATATCCTGATGTGCAAAAGCTTCAAATATATTTACTACCGATACAGTAAGAGCTAGTATATGACCTACAATATAAAGCCGACTGACTACCAGTGAAGTAAGAGGCTAATGTCAGCAACAAACACTGCAAAAAACAATGATCTTCCTTGTATATTGCCTCCAAATCCCGTCAAACGATGCACCAGGCTTTCTAGCATACGTTAGCAGAACAGTAACCTGCATAAAAATCCATCATGTGATAAAGTGATTAAAAACTAATTATTAGCTTCCTCAAAATCTTGCTACAGAGTTCGGACATGAAAATAAAGTCATGAGTTTACATTGACATCAGCTAAGCTTTCATCATTACTCACTGCAGTTTCTGGTTTAGACAGGAAGTAAGAACCACCACCACTAATTTTCTGGGCAATAAAACATTACGACAAATAATGCCATTTTTCTATCGAGATGATTATATAAGAAAGTTCGATGCCAAAAAGGGATCAACAGCCTCAACGGTCAAGGGCCAGGGCTACCACCACTAATAGAGCTATAATTTCCACTTGGATGATTAAAATACTAAACATGCATATTAACCGAAGCTTTGTTTTCTGTTTACTGTTGACGCCTGCCAAAGCAATAGGAGAATTTAAGAACTGAAAACATTCGTCAATGAACCTTATCTGTCTTGAACTAAAATCCATTTTCAATCTCCAAGACAGGAAGAAAAAGCCACAACCACCCCCATGCCAGCAGACCATGCAACAAACAATGACAAATAATACTGCAACCTTTTGCACACAGATCAGAACTTCACTTAAATCATCCTCTCTTTTATCAAGTTAGCTACAGTCTACAGACAGTTTCCGAATAGAAACTATCCAGATAAAAGCTACTCAAGAGGAGCTTTGAACATCATCTCTCTCTCCATGTAAAGAAACTCTCCACTGCACAACATTTTCTTCCACCCCTGAACCTTCACCAATTGATCCGATCTTAAAATAGTTCCATATCCAGCATAAAATAGTTAGGCAAGGCATGAAAAGTATTCCGATCAGGGATTGTGTTGATGTAGAAGGAATGGAAAGTTAGAGTTGTGCCATGTTTCAATCTATTCCTTTACTTTTATTAATAAATCGAAATACAATAAGGTCATAGTGTCATTGAGAGATATAGATGCAAGGGAACTATGGAAAATGTAATCATTTATGAAAAATTAATCCCCAATACAGCACTGTGATAATCAAGTAAAATTTTGCAACAAACAAGAACATTAAGATCTTAGAATTATATTAAGATATATACTCTATTAATAAGATTAATCAAATAACTTACTAAGACAACATGTGTATTGGAAGCACAATCAGATGACTCACCAAGCATCATTCATTTCCATTTGGAGCAGATTCTGGTATTTCTGGAATCCTCTGTTTTGCAATCCGTTCAATCAGAAGTTTCACTTCCAACTCTACATCTTGCAACCTGTTACTCAGTAATTCAACACTCTTGGGGTGTGCTTCAAATTTGCTAACCCACCCAGCTTCAAAGTCCTTAATCTGTCTTTCAAGCAGCAGACGGGTCATCCTTTCCTCTTCTTCTTTCTTTAGGCGTTGCTTCGCCAGTTCCATGGTGCTCAAAACAAGACCACCTGACCCAGGAACATCCCTGTAGAGTGGCTCATCAGATTGTGGACAACGTGCTCTATATTCAGCAAATGCTTTTTGTGTTTCCTTCAAAGCCTTCCTATAGCCATCCAAGAGCTTTCCCATTACATAGAGTTCACGCTCAAGCCGATACATCTCCATTTTTCTCTTCTGCTGCTCTTCAGCCTTGGCCCTCTGCAAGTGACCAATCACCTCCTCCCTTTGCTGTAACTCATCCAGTAACATCCGCTGGTCAACCATCGATTGCTCGCAAACTTGTTCTTTCTGCGTATACACCATCTTAGCCTTTTCCATCCAGTGCTGCATTTGCTCCATGCACGAATCAAAGTCACCACCTGACACCTTACCATCCCAAGGGCCACCCATCCTCAACCGCTTATTACCATTGAGAGGATGATGAGAGTTATCATTTTCATGGACAAGCTCTCTCTCAAGACCACCACTTCCAAAAAATGAGGAACTACCAGGCTGCATTCGACTATCGTCCCTTGAAGAAAGAAACTCCCCAGCAAACTGATCACCCATTGACATATCTAAACTAAGAGGGTTATGTGCTACTTCCATTGGATGAATAAGACTACCCGAGGCCAAACCCTCTAAAGGCCTATCCTTAAGTGAAAGGTGAAAACCTCCCTCCTCCTGCTCCTCCTCCTCCTCCTCCTCCTCCTCTTCTTCTTCTAGTTCCTCTTCGTTTCCTTCTTCATCTATTCCTTCAAAAAACTCCATATCTTTTTTCCCCTCCTCGCCACAACCCAAATTAACTCCACCAAGATTACACCGCTGCAAAACAGGTTCACTTGCACTGCCCTGCCCACCCAAAAACCATTGGCCAGGCTCTTCCACCTTACATTCTTCAAAATCCATTACATCCTCAACCCCAACTTGCTCCTTCTCGACACCAGATTTCTCGAGGTTTTCTTGCCCAACATCAGTTCTATCAACATTGTCCTGCCTAATATCAGCTCTATCCAGAATGCCTTGCTCTTGCCTAACATCCATACTATCCACATTGTCTTGCTCTTGCCTAAAATCATCTGTATCCACATTGTTGTCTTGCTCTTGCCTAAAATCATCTGTATCCACATTGTCTTGGCCAAGGCATAATTCAATGTTGTGCTCTTCCAATCCGCCGTGTCCATGTAAATCATCCTCCCCGCCCATTTTTACATCCCTGCTACAATCCTCTTCCTCCTCCTCTTCTTCCATTTTTGCATCGACATCAACCGCATCAATATCAACCGCATCAACATCAACAGCATTAACATCAAACTGAGGAGTCTCTTGTTCCTTCACCGTAAGGAACCTCGCGTGCTGTGATTTTATCAAACACTGCAAATGCGACGCATAGTAACAATCCCCCAATTTAGGGGCCTGAGCCAACTCCTTCTCCACCATGAACCAAATCAAACCAGCCCAATCCACCATCACAAAATGCCCCTCTTTGATTGCCTTAGTCCAATTCAACACCTCGCTTGGCATCATCCACGTATCCTCGTGCAAAAGCACCCAATTCGATACCAATTCTTCGATAAAAGCTATGGACTCCTCCGAAGCAGCCTCTGCAGGAGGCTCCTCAGCACCATCCGCTACTGGCACAGCACCACCCTTCTTCACCGGTTTTGAAGGAAGCTTCAAGGCCCGGGCCAAGTCGGCCCGGTTGACCTTAACCTTTGACCCATTGACGTAGCTGCCCCGCTGGGTGGGGTTGAAACTGGAAATTAACTCAGCGAGAAGATCAACCCGAAGATTCCGATCAAACTCGACGTGGACGAAGTCCCACAGGTTGAGCCGCTTCAAGAGCTTCTCGTGCTTCTCAAAGTCGAGATTTTTGGCGGGCACGAAGGGTATTGGATTTAGGATCTCTCTCTGGGTCTGAAGCTTCTGCTGGGCCTTGCTGTTCCCCGAAGCGGCAGCTTTCCGCTTCGAACCCAACTTCTTTTGCTTCGTTCCACGGCGGTAGAAGGTAATGGTGGTGGTGGTGGTCGTGCCACGAGGAGATCGGGCGGGAAATTCATCGCATTTGCCTTTAGGGCTTGGCTGCGATTGGAGAGGTGGGTTTTGTTGGATATCTTGGTCTTGAGGGGGGTCTAGGGTTAGGGTTGTGGATTGGGAATGTGGTGGTTCGGAATGAGGGCTTTCTTGTTGAGGGGCTTCTTCTTCTTCGATTTGGGTCATGGTTGTATCCGGATTTTCAGCGGGAGCAGTGGCCATGGTGATGATCTGTTTCAGTGGAGGGTGGAAGAAGAAGAAGAAGAAGAAGAAGAAGAAGAAGAAGACGACGACGACGACTGAGAGATGGTGAAGTGGGAGTGGGACTTGAACGAAAGGCGGAGGTCTCTTTTACCCTTCCATTTTTCGGACGACTTTTGTCCTTCCGAAACGAAACGAGTAAACAATTTTTTGTGTTTGGAAGTAATTTAAAAAATAACTGAACTTAAAAAATATATATATTTGAAGTGTTGTTTGCCAGAAGTACAATAATATTGTTTCTTTCAAAATGCACTTCAATTATTATTTATAATAAAAAAAAATTTCATCAAGATGTTTTAATTATTTTATAATATTTTCAAACGAGTCATTTTTGAAAATATATGGATAAGCAAAATCCTTGATAATTTTTTGTCGGTTTGATGTGGGATACATTTAGTTTTCATTGAAAAAAGCGATATTCTACGCACTAAGTTACACCAAAAAGGAGGATTTGAAACTGTGATGCAGTATGTGTTGAAGAAAAAAAATTCTAATACTTAAAATAATTTTTTATTTTTAAACCAACACTGCAATTCGATCATTTTTTTGGTAGACCAAGACTGCAATTCGATCATTGTGTTATGTCACATCCTAGTCTCGACTCTGTCGTAGTACGATATTGTTCGTTTTGGGTCGCGGTCACGCCCTCACGGTTTTGTTTTTGAGAACTCACACGAGAACTTCCCATCCTAAGACCGCTCTCGTCCGAACTCGCTTAACTTCAGAGTTCCGATGGAACCCGAAGCCAGTGAGTTCCCAAAAGACCTCGTGCGATATGGAAGTCGACATGTACATATAAAACAGATCACCCCATCACCCTTGATCAATATGAAATGTCACATGTTAGGAACCAGTGTTACAATTTATTCTCAACATAATTAGAACGTTTGCGTCTCTGTCAAATTTTACAATATTTTGTTGCATTCATTTCAGCAATTACAATTCAATTCCAAGGCAGAGGTAGATTCCTTCCATTATTTTGGCATCTTCTTTGCTTAACCCAAAACATAATGATTTATGGAAATACAACGTGTGATAAATAATTTTCAGCAAGTTCCATTGGCTTTGACAAGCTTAAGGATGATTTACAAGTGTTTTTATGTTTTGAAAAGGATTTACGAGAGTTTATGATACGACATTGTTCCATTATTAAAAAATATTGCCACTTAATATTGGATGAGATTTCACATTCAAATCTCCCACCTCAACAAATTTATGAAAATATTGATATGGATTTACTTCGACGGAAATTATGAAAACTTGCAACGGTTGGTATATCAACTCATTTAAATTTAATCGAAATTAAAGAAAAATTTCTCAAAAATTTTTCAAAAGTTCGAAATCTGTAGTTGGTTTCAAAAAAATTTATGTGCTGAATCAGAAAACATCATCGATCTTCATTGATTTTTCTATATCTTGATGATATAGGGTGAAGTTTGTATTTCACCCCATTTTCCATATCAATCCTTACTTTTTTTATATTTCAACAAAAATATCAATAATTTCGTGAATATTTTAAACTCTTTTATGGTTTAGATTATCCACATGATTCAATGTTGGTTAATGCTTTCATATATAAATTTTTGTTTAATTATATTGTTTATATTATCCCCAACAAACAACTCCATTATCAGGCTTGGACGTTTGCTACAAATATAGAAAAAATGGACCAGACGGCTTTTCTAAAACGACTCATTGCCAGATCCCATGAACCAAATGGAAAGTGTAAACTGTAGTAATGGTCTCTTAATTTTAATCAAATTGTAAAAATTATTCCTCAACTAAAAATTCATTATCATTAGTCCCTCAACTCATCAAAATATGTAGCTATAGTCTTTTTCGTCAACTTCGTCAGAATTTTATCAAAATAAGTTATGTTGGAATGACTATTGTTACAATTGAGGTCCCTCAACTAATCAAAACGTGTAACTATGATCATTTTCGTAAACTTCGTCAAAATTTTGTTAAAATGAGTTATATTGAAAAGACTATTGCTACAATTGGGTTAAATTTTGAGGGACCATTGTTCCAATTGAGTTAAAGTTGAGGGACCATTTCTCCAGTTGGATTAAAGTTGAGGGACCAATGGTAATGATTTTTAGTTGAAGGACTATTACTCCAATTGACTTAAAATTAATGAATCATTGCTACAATTTACTTAATAGAAAAATATATGTTACTTTTCTCGCTTGGTTGTCTTGGTGCTTGGCTATAAATAGGAGCCACTGGAGCAAGAAAGACTTCAATGAATGAAAATGTCGCATTACAAAAGTTAAACAAAATATTTCACTGCTATATATGAAAGTTTAATGCTAACACATTACAATGTGTAAAAATTTAACGCATAACACATTACGATGCATAAAAGTCTAAAGCATAAAACATTGCGATGCACAAAAATTTAACGCATAGTAGTATGTAATTGATTGAGACAGAGACATGTTGTAGGTTGATATGTCACGAGGGAGTGGGTGAGTTTGCATTTAGCAAGCGATGTCATGTCTGAGAGAGGATTCTCTTTGTGAGGATCTGGGAATCCTCCAATCATATTCATTTATTGTATATCGTACGGTCAGTTTTTGTCAGGTATTGTTTATATTCAATTTTAAATAAAAAAATTACAATAATTTATGATCGCACACTGTACGATGAACAAATGTGATTAGAGGATCTCTAAAATCCTCACAAAGAGAATCTGACGAGAATCCTCTTGGTCATGTCCCTATCGTATGGGCCATTTGGATCAAACACGACAAACCTTAAAATAATGAAACGCGACATTAACCCCAAAAAGCAAATCTGAAACACGATGAAACACAAAAATGAAAATGCTCCTCGGATATTTTGAGGGAAACCAAATGGGAAAATGCACATATGTGTTGGATAGTGCTATCCGCATATCGTTTTTATTATTCACATATTTTTGTTAATTTGATTGTTGATTTTTTTTCAAGTCATTGGACTCTGAAGGTCAAAAATTAAAAAAAATAATTCAGAAGTAAAAGTAAGTGTGTTTGATACCACTATCATATTATTTTAATATTGAAGAAGATAATGAAAGGGAAAGATGACAAATGTTTGAGTCATTGTGCAATATCTGGTGAATAATTGATTTATATTCTAATGCCATACGCCTTTTGCGTCTTCATTATTACTATTTAAAACATTAATAAAATGGGATAAAATAATTTTTATGAGGTATTCCACCACATATATTTTCACCTCCTCAAAATAGTACGGAAAACGTTCTTCAAAAAAAATAAAAAATAAATAAAATAGTACGCAAAACATAGTCGGTTAGTCCAAAAAATGTATTTGTAATAGTTTGACTCAAATCTGGAGTTCCAAATCTTTGTTTAAATCTTGTTTTTAAAATATAATTTTATTTTCTGATATTCATATATAGGTGTGAACAATTCAATAAATTCTCCAAATCATACACAGACAAATTGTGGGAACTTCTCCAATAATATTTCAAATCTTTGTACCTCCTTTCCCAACTTTTATTTCAATTCAGCTAAATTTTTGTTGTTGTAAAGATAAAGTAGTCCTAAACGTAAGCAAGTTAGCTAAATAGTGTAAATATTCAAGTTCAAATCTTCTTTTATGTAACAATATTATATTAGAATATCGTTCGAATAGAAAAAACTGTTACAAGCAAATCCCACATTTACGGTGGGGTTGAAGAAAAAAGATGATTCCACTTAAGAGATCAAATCTTTTGCATTCAAAATGAGTATGGCCTTTCTGTGACCCATGACGGCCGCTTGAGCAAGGAGAGTGAAGTCAATGATGATGATATTGTACTCACCATCATTATTAAGCATTGGTGATTTGGATAATAAAGGCAAATGTAACGGGCAATGTGGTAATTGAAACGTATTTGGACACATTTGGCGACATTATTGAAATTTTGATGTATATTTGATTGATGTAAACAATTACAAGATGAAACATATATATAGGGAAGAAAAAGAACATAAGCCTAATTTTGCCCAACTTACCTAACTTGCTTGACTAACCTAACTTGCCTAACTTTGAACAAGAAAATTGACTAGCCTACCATTATTCCAACATGTTTATTTCAAGCATTTTAACACTCCCCCTCAAGTTGGGTGTCATCGACATTCACACTCCAACTTGAGGGGGAGTGTTAAAATGCTTGAAATAAACATGTTGGAATAATGGTAGGCTAGTTTATTGATAGATATTAAATTCAACCTAAAGAACGGCACACATAGGACATTTTCAAGGATAAGATTATGAGAGAAAACAACTTGTCCAATGTGAGTGACTTTGGCAATGGAACCATCTGGCAGTTCAACTGTATGATTTTCAACAGTTCGTGAGTGTGTAAGGAGACTAGGACTGCAAACTATGTGATCCGTGGCACCACTGTCCAGGATCCAAATACTTTTGGTTCCTTTACATGGAAAAGAGAAGGCTTTACCTGAAAGTTCTTCATGACTAGGAGGATTACTGACTTGATTGGCAAATGATGATTTGTTCTTGTTCAACATCTGAAGGATTTGCTTGCAGTCCTCCTGAGAGAACGGGAAATTAGGCACTGTCTCTTGCTTGTTACTTTGTGAAACTTGATTGCCCTTTGAAGAAAAGAGACGATTGGATTCGGTCTCTGTTCCATTCCAAAATCATACCACTTCCGCTGCCCCGTCTCCATCAAACATTACACCCTCATCCATCACGTTTGACTTGACCTCTCCCATTGAGTCGCACTCAAGCCTTGCACCCGAAGACATAAACACCACCTCTCCCACACTTACCGACATCACACCACCCCCATCTTCTTTACCTACTACAACTCCACCACCAGATACCTTATCAACACCTTCACCACTCTTCCCCACCTCCACATACCCTACACATACTCTACACTCTTCACCACCTCCAACCACTCCATCACCAGACCAACCACCTCCACTCCGTCGTAGCACTCGACTGACCAAAACTTCCACATTTTTGCAGGACTTTCATGTTGAGGTGGCCCTCCCTTCCCGTGTTGCTCCCACATCTTCCACAAGCATGGTCCAGTCATCAGGTACATCTCACCCCATATCTCATTATTTATCTTATGACCATGTATCCCCCACTCACAAAACCTTTCTCACCACCCTCACCATTATCAAAGAACCCACCAGTTTTTCGCAGGCTGTTCAGGATCCAAAATGGTGTGACGCCATGCAAAAAAAGATTGTTGCCCTTCATGACAATCGCACTTGGACTCTTGTGCCCTTACCACCTCACAAACATCCCATCGGTTGCAAATGGATTTATAAGGTGAAGCTTAAACCTGACGGTAGTGTTGAACGCTACAAAGCTCGTCTCGTTGCTAAAGGCTACAGTCAAATTGAGGGGCTTGATTATCGGGAAACTTTTGCTCCAGTTGCCAAGCTCACCACCGTACGCGTCCTCCTGAGTATTGCCTCCATACAAGGCTGGCATCTTCATCAACTTGATGTGAACAACGCATTCTTGCATGGTGACTTATACGAGGAGGTTTATATGTCCCTACCTCCTGGGTTCGGACGAAAGGGGGAGACACGAGTATGCAAATTACACAAATCCATTTATGGTTTAAAACAGGCCTCGAGACAATGGTTTATCAAGCTGTCTAGTGCTATGAAGACTGCTGGCTTTCATCAATCATGGTCAGATTACTCATTGTTCGTCCGAAACCGTCAAGGCAGTTTCATGGCATTACTTGTGTATGTTGACGTGATACTTGCAGGTAACAATTTGAGAGAAATTGAAGAGACTAAACTCTTCCTTTCCCAACATTTTAAACTAAAGGATTTGGGAAAACTCAAATACTTTTTGGGGATAGAAGTTGCAAGATCTAAACAAGGGATTGCCTTGTGCCAACGCAAATATGCGTTGGAAATACTAGAAGATGCTGGGTTCCTTGGTGCGAAGCCCTCACGATTACCAATGGAACCAAACCTGTCCCTTACACAAACTGATGGGACGCTCCTACATGATCCTTCTTCATACAGACGACTCGTAGGGAGGCTGATTTACTTAACCATCACGCGACCTGACCTGACTTATGTGGTTAATATGTTGAGCCAATTCATGGACAAGCCACGACAACCACACCTTGAAGCGGTGCATAAGGTTCTCAGGTACATCAAACAATCTCCTGGACAGGGAATTCTTTTGCCTTCTACAGGTTCACTACAACTACAAGCCTTTTGTGATGCTGATTGGGCTCGATGTAAAGACACTAGAAGGTCAATAACCGGTTATTGTATCTTCCTTGGACAAGCACCGATATCTTGGAAAACGAAGAAACAAAACACAATATCTCGTTCCAGTGCAGAGGCAGAATACCGTTCTATGACTACTACTTGTTGTGAAGTTATATGGCTAAGAAACATTTTGAAGGACTTGCAAGTAAATCATGCACAACCAGTCACAATGTTTTGTGATAATCAAGCTGCCATGCACATTGCTTCGAACCCAGTGTTTCATGAACAAACGAAGCATATAGAGATAGATTGTCACTTAATACGTGAGAAGATTCAAGGACCTCGAATCAACCTCCAGACTTGTTCACCAAACCACTAAGCTCGGCACAATTTGAGGTCTTAATTAGCAAGTTGGGTGTCATCGACATTCACACTTCAACTTGAGGGGGAGTGTTAAAATGCTTGAAATAAACATGTTGGAATAATGGTAGGCTAGTTTACTGATAGATATTAAATTCAACCTAAAGAACGACACACATAGGACATTTTCAAGGATAAGATTATGAGAGAAAACAACTTGTCCAATGTGAGTGACTTTGGCAATGGAACCATCTGGCAGTTCAACTGTATGATTTTCAACAGTTCGTGAGTGTGTAAGGAGACTAGGACTGCAAACTATGTGATCCGTGGCACCACTGTCCAGGATCCAAATACTTTTGGTTCCTTTACATGGAAAAGAGAAGGCTTTACCTGAAAGTTCTTCATGACTAGGAGGATTACTGACTTGATTGGCAAATGATGATTTGTTCTTGTTCAACATCTGAAGGATTTGCTTGCAGTCCTCCTGAGAGAACGGGAAATTAGGCACTGTCTCTTGCTTGTTACTTTGTGAAACTTGATTGCCCTTTGAAGAAAAGAGACGATTAGATTCGGTCTCTGTGGCTGCTTTCCGTTTTCGACAGAAATCGAAGGTGTGGCCTTTCCATCCGCAAAAAGTGCACTTGAGATGTGCACGACAATTTTTGGTGATGTGATTGGTTTTATTGCACTTTCCACATCGCATCTCCTTGTCTTCAGGTGTAGGTTCTCGCGACAGATTCTTCACTGCAAAGACAGCAGTTTCTAGTTGTGTGTTTTTTCCATTGGAAACCTCTGCCTGGCGTTCATGTCGAAGGACCAATGCATATGCCTTGTTCACCGTAGGCAGTGGTTTGAGAAGAAGAGTATTGCTTCGAACCGTAGCATACGATTCGTTCAGTCCCATAAGGAACTTCATGGTTTTCTGAGTTTCAACATATGAGTTCATCTCATTCTTTGTTCCACAACTGCATGCTGGAATGGAACACAAAGTATCACGTTCATCCCATAAACTTTTAAGTTTAGTGAAGTAAGAACTTACACTTATATTGCTTTGGACGCAATCATGAATCTCGTTCTCAACATGGAACAGCTGAACTATATTCACATGTGAGAACCTCTCCTGCAGATCGGTCCACATTTGTCGAGCATCCTTGTAGTTGATGACACTCCCTGAAATCTCCTTTGACATGGAGCCTAGTAGCCATGTCTTGACCAAGTTATTGCAGCGATTCCATTGCTGCAGCTCCTCAAAATTATCCTCACTTGGTTTGTTGATCGTCCCATCAACAAAACCAAGTTTGTTCTTGACCGTTAAGGCCATACTCATGGATTGAACCCATGTGTTGTAGTTGTCTTCCACCAATGGTTGTGGTACGAGGATTGCACCAGGTTGATCCGAGTGGTGGAGATAGAGCGGGTGGTTGGGACTTTCCCATTTTGAATGAGAGGTCATGCCTAGAATGGTTGACCTCGTGGAAGATTGCACCAGCAATAATCTCAAGAAATCTTTTCTGATGTGGAAGATCAGTCAAAACTGCAACCACAGAGCATACTCGAAATTTCAAGAGACTTTACAACCAATGCTCTACCAAGAACGATCCCTGACCGACTTGGCTCTGATACCATATTGAAATTTTGATGTATATTTGCTTTATGTAAACAATTACAAGATGAAACATATATATAGGGAAGAAAAAGAACATAAGCCTAATTTTGCCTAACTTACCTAACTTACTTGACTAACCTAACTTGCCTAACTTTGAACAAGAAAATTGACTAGCCTACCATTATCCCAGCATGTTATTTCAAGCATTTTAACAGACATCGTTCATTTCGCTTCAGTATTGGAAAGACCGACCCGTCACCAAAGGACTCTCAGTCACTGAAGAACTCTGCTTCTCCTCTGCATGTTTTGTTGCAGAAGATAAAAGTAATTTCAAAAGATGGGGATCAGTAGTATTCTTCGATCCAATCTCAGAACCCAGGTATAAAGTCTTTAATCCCGAATACCCATTTGGTTTTTTTTGGATTACATCTTCCTGTATGTGTTTTCTGATTGATATGTTCTGGAAGCCACAGATTGAAGAACAAGTTGTGAGAGTATGATTGCTGGTTTGATAATTTCGTTTTGTAGATTTTTGATAAAGTTTTGATCTTTCTGGTTTGATCAGTTTGTTTGTTGATGCCTTTTCGTGCTTAAAGTCTACGTTTCTTTGCTGAAATGTTGGAAAAGCTAAAATTCAGTTACCCTTGATTTTCTTCGACTTTTTATGCCTTATCCGAATGCTTGAAGCTTTGTGGATCAACTTAAAATTAATAAAAAAGAAGAGGAGGGGGGGGAAGGATCCCTCCTGTGACTTTCCACTTCACAACTTGCTTGTTAACTTTTTGACTGTTTGGTTGCTGAGAAATTTGGGGGGGGGGGGGGGGGGGGGGGGATCCCTCCTGTGACTTTCCACTTCACAACTTGCATGTTAACTTTTTGACTGTTTGGTTGCTGAGAAAATGCTGGGAAAAAATAAGGACTTTAACTGAGCATCTCAAACTCGTTTTTAATTGCCGTTTTGTACAGTTGAAGTTGGGATCAAAGTAACGTTGTAATTTAGGTTTGTTTCTTAAATTTATCGCTGGCCGTGCCTTTTATGTGCGTGTTATGTTTATATGACTACATTTTTGCTTTTTCCTATTCAGTTCTGAAAGCCATTTTGTTGCTGAGTAAATGTTGTAAAAGGAAGCTAAATCAAATTTTTAGTTTTAAGTATTTGGAGCCAGGAAACATACGAAACATATAACTAACTGCACCGGCTGATATAACCTGTCTCATAAAGTGTTACTTGTTAATGCCACCGAGACAGCCTTTCCATTTTCTTTGTTACTTCTAAAATTCTCATAAAGATTGAAAGTTTATTTTTCTCACAAGTTAATGCCCCATTCGTGATGGCGAGTTTTATACATATGATTACACGCACACTCACTACACATTTGGAGAAGTTTCAATAATTTCCATCTTTCTTGTTTACAGCTTGTTTCATCTACAAAATATGCTGCTGTCTCTAGAAGTCCACAGGAGCATCTCTTTATGGTTCCCTTTCTGGCCCGGTCCTATAGTACAGGGTCATCTGTGCAAAAGGAAGAACCAACAACTGATGAAAAAGGCCTCGGGTAGGTGGTGTTCTATTGTCAACATTCTACACAGTAATCCCCCTTTCAGGATACTTTTATTTTGTATATGATCATGTGTATTTCATGCATTTGCTGTTCTGCATCTTCACTGTATTAGTTAGTGTACATGCATAATAGCCTATACATTTATCTGTGTGCACAATATAATCCAATCGGTCACAGCTTTGTTGTTGACAAATATTAATTTTCTCAGGTTCAAGGGGCATGATATGCTTGCACCCTTCACAGCTGGGTGGCAGAGTACTGATGTGCATCCTTTGATTATAGAAAAGTCTGAGGTATCTCTGTGAAAATAGGATTAACTCTGGTTTATAATATTGTATGTACTTCTTATTTTCAAAGTTGATTTTTTTTCGAAGTCATTGAACGTTTTTAATTCTTGGTATCAGGGTAGCTATGCTTATGACAGCAATGGGAAGAAGTATCTTGATGCTCTTGCGGGTCTATGGTGCACAGCATTAGGTGTGAAAGATTTGTTTCCCATTATTTTTTGTCTTCAGCTTGAAGCGTGCATCTTCCTCTTTACTTCTTAAGACTGCTTCTGTAATATATCTTCAGTTTCATTTCTCATCATTATGTTTGAATATTATTATATCACATCCAGAGTAGAGAGGAAGAGTGTCATGGCTCACAACCAAACTTAACTTCTCATATTCCTCAGCTTTTATTATTACTATTAAAAAAAAAAAAAGAAATAGAAAAAGGTAAGAAGTCTCGAGTATGCTTATATTTTGCAGTGAAGTGAAAATGTGGATTAAGTATCTAAGAATACCGTCCCCCTCTCTTAGCCTTGTATTTACAGCTTTCTTGCGCACCCTGCTCTTGAATCAGACTATTTGCACTAGTCTCTTTGACCTCCTTTATTAGCCTTTATCCTAATCTACCCCTGTTATCTTATTGTAGCTTTTCCTGACCTCACGATTGTAAGTTTGTTATGTGTAATTGTCAAAAAGTAGATATGTTGAATAAATTACTTGAATTCAAATATTTTTATTGTTTAAACTTGCAGGTGGAAATGAACCTCGACTGGTTGCGGCAGCAACTAAACAGTTGAATACCTTGCCATTTTACCACTCATTTTGGAATCGTACTACTAGACCATCTTTGGTATTCATTTTGTTTCTTTACTTCCTAGTTTCTTTTATTTTAATATGCAATTCTAGATTCATTATTTTCTGTTCCACATAGTTTAATGGATACATTCTTAAGATGCCTGCATGTGATATTTAGCAACATGTTTTCTTTTACAGGACTTGGCAAAAGAACTTCTAGAAACTTTTACAGCTACAAAAATGGCAAAAGCCTTCTTTACTAATAGTGGATCCGAAGCCAATGATACTCAGGTTTGGTTCAATCGTAGAAGAAATTTATTTAACTACAGTTTCCAGTTTATCTAAGATGGAAATGTGAATTTTGATTGATGTTACATTTTACATACTAGCTTTACATGATGCTAAGCTTCAACTAATTGTTGAGAGAATAACATTAATTAATTAATACAACGCATTTGGACGAAGTAGCCAAATTGGAGGACTTCGATATCTTTCTTATTGGCATGGAGCGGAACTATGAAACAATTATTTATACTTGTTCAATTTGATTTCCATGTAATTATCAAAGGAAAATTCAAAATCTGAAAAGCTTATGAACTCCGCAAAGTTTGAAGATATCTGAGTTGCCTGAATACCCAATTCATGAGAATGTAACCAGTTGAACTGCTTTGTTTATTCAGGAGTTCAAAAATGATATTATAGAAATTAATATCCAGTTTGGTTATTACAGATCTTTTTAACTATTTGAAATGTTTGCTTTGTAGGTGAAGCTGGTTTGGTATTATAATAATGCACTTGGACGCCCAGATAAAAAGAAATTCATAGCTCGACATAAATCGTATTTTCAACTTTCTCAACTCCTTTTGTTTTCGCTTTATTTGCTTCAGTTATTGTAACCAGTCCTTTGATGTTGCCTTTTCATCCTAACAGGTACCATGGTTCAACTTTAATAGCCGCAAGTCTTTCTGGGTAGGATAAATATTCTTGAGAATTTTGCACGAAAAATCATCCTTCAGTCCATTTACTCTTTTATTCTTTCTTCGCAGCCTCCCTGCTTTGCATCAAAAGTTTGATCTTCCAGCTCCATTTGCATTGCACACTGACTGCCCACATTATTGGCGCCATCACCTTCCTGGTCTATTTTTACACTGATCTAATCTTTGAGACTTAACTGTGACTGATTGTATTAAAGTTTTAGCTTGATATATGCCAGGTGAGACAGAAGAAGAGTTCTCTACAAGACTAGCCAACAATTTGGAAAATCTTATCCTCAAAGAGGGACCAGAGACGGTAAGTTATTCAGGTGAATTGTTCAAAATCTAGAAATGCCGAGGGTACTTTGTGTTTTTGAGCCGGTGTGTTTGCTACTTTCAGATTGCTGCGTTCATTGCTGAACCTGTCATGGGAGCAGGCGGTGTTATAACTCCACCTGCAAGTTATTTTGAAAAGGTGAGCTTTTGCACATTGTGTTACAAACTGAACAGTACTGCAAATGCTTCGTTGGTTGTACTTAGTTATCACAATAGGTGTCTGAGCTCAAGCTTCATTTTAAATTTAATGCCGTTTTGGTTTTGTCACCTGATGTGTATAGGCTATTCTAAAACTGTTGTACTATTAGCTGGGTTGGGCCTACCGTGTTAGTGTCTATAAAGCCGATTATATAAGTTGTTTTCACTGAACCATTCATGTTATCAAGTCCACTGCAGTGAGATGAGCTGAAATATATCTTTTAAGTGATTCATACTTCGTCCCATACTTGGTTTGTACTTGTCCTGCTTTGTGTTGATTTAATTCATTATGGGAATTACTGCTACTGGATGATTGCAAGCTTTAATGTGTTGTTTCATTCAGAACAGACACGACTCTGTCGCTCTCAATCTTTGTAATGGACAAGCATTTCCTATTTGATGCAGGTTCAAGCTGTTGTGAAGAAATATGACATTCTATTTATTGCCGATGAGGTATATGGAATTCTTGTCCTTAATGTAAACTGATCTTTCAAGTCAGCTTTATATGTTGGTTGTTAAGCTTAGGCTTTATTTCTTTACTTCTTAAGGTAATCTGTGCATTTGGAAGGCTTGGCTACATGTATGGGTGTGACAAATACAACATTAAACCAGACCTTGTGTCTGTGGCAAAGGTAAAATTGAAACTACGTACAAAAATACAAATACAGAGCTGCACTCTCACATCCCACAGAAATATTTGTTTCCTCATTGCTGTGTTGTTGGATGTTCCAGGCTCTTTCTTCTGCATATATGCCAATTGGCGCTGTTCTTGTGAGCCCTGAAGTTTCAGATGTCATACACTCTCAAAGCAGCAAGCTTGGTATGTTGGTACTATAAACTAATCAAATTCCATTCCAAGGTATTATTGTTGAACAAGTCGATTTCTTTTGTGCCAGGTTCTTTTTCTCATGGGTTTACATATTCTGGACACCCCGTAGCCTGTGCAGTTGCAATTGAAACACTCAAGATCTACAAGTATGTTCTTATTTGCTTGGTTCAAACAATTTAAAAGCAAAGTTATCTGGGTTCCAACTTTTAAGGATTTAAACCAACCATGTTTAGAATCTGGACGAAACAGCTTTGATCTCATGCTGACCACCAATCTTGGTAATTGGCAATTAACATTTCACTTGTTTGCAGGGAAAGAAATATTGTTGAACAAGTACGGAGCATTGCCCCAAGATTTCAAGATGGTGTAAAAGCCTTCTCTGATAGTCCAATCATAGGGGAGGTACATGTTTTTACTTGATCTTTTTGCACTACAGAAATTAGAAGGAGAAACTACAATCAGTACAATATTAACATCGCACTCCTTATGTCGGTTATGCAGATACGGGGAACTGGGTTGATCCTTGGTACAGAATTCACAGACAATAAGTCACCCAATGATCCATTTCCTGCTGAATGGGGTAAGTCTCATCTTTACACTAAAAAGAAAAATGATGTAGAGTAAATCTAGTATGGATAGTTTTTATGGGAAATTTTTAGGTATTATTGAGCTTCATTTGCATATAAGATTGCAGTCCAAACCTATCAAAGAGATCCGGTTCAATAGTCCTACCTGTTTTACAGCATGTTCAGTAGAAATTATTATTTATATGGAGTATGGACAGAGAAACTACATGCGCAAACCACTATGGGGCTGGTGTGCTAAGATGTGTATACTGTTCTTCTTTTTTTCTTTTTTTTTCCCCTAATTGCTGTTTTATTTTGTGATATCTGGTGGGTTTTTCTGATTGACTGGCGTGGTGACCAGAAGAAATTGTTTCTGTAATATCGGGGCTGTCTTAGCTTATACATTATGCCTTGATGATATGCATCACAGGGGTAGGTGCATATTTTGGAGCCCAATGCGAGAAGCATGGGATGCTAGTACGTGTCGCTGGGGATAACATAATGATGTCTCCACCATTTATTATGACTCCTAGTGAGGTTGACGAGGTAGGCTATTCCCGATTTGTTCCAATCTTCCTTAAAATTGAGTAATACTTGCATCGTGGAAAAGGTTTTCGGAGTAAGTTTCTTACGAACATGCTAACCAGAACCTGTGTTTTCATTTCCAGTTAATAAGCCTTTATGGGAAAGCATTGAAGGACACTGAAGAATATGTGAAGGAACTCAAATCTAAGCAGAAGTAGTTGCAACTTGTAAATGTATTGATATCTGACGACGGTGAAAAAAAATGTAGACTTTTATGTAAAAGCAAAATCCTTTCCCCTTTGTGTTTTTATTAAATGAATGATATTCTGAATAAAGCCCTACTTCACCAACAGTTGTCGGTTTAGTTGTACTTTTCTTTTGAATGTTGGAAGAGGTTTCAAGTTTGAATTTCCTCATCTAAATATAAGAGATCTCTCAAAGATCAAAATATAAGAGATCTCTCAAAAAAGACACCAACGACATGCAATAAGGAGGAAAAAATTATCCATTTTATAATACCGAGATAATCATATTTAGAAGGAATAATTTGTTGTGAGAAGGGAAGAACATGTTATAGAATTAACATTGTACAACTTCAGAACCACAGTATTACTGAGAAGGTATATAGAAAATAAAACTCTGTATACATTGTTTTGCTTTCAACGTTTGGCTTGTTTTTCAGCTTTTCTTCTGGCGCGCTTTACCCTAGAGCTTGGAGATGGCTTATATCCACCACTTTCACCATATTCTTTCTCGTCCAGATCCCTAAACGATTTCTGCAGATTCAACCAAAGAAAAGATAACACTTGTTTAAATCTTTTGGTACAAATGTCCAGATTTATTTGACCATATAATTAGAGAAAAAGAAAAACAACATAGATTAAATTTTGTGATCGTGAGAGAGAGAGAGAGAGAGAAGTTACCTCACTAAGCTCAAGAAAGCTGACAGCATAGAAGGTAACAGCTGCAGCAGCTACAATTCCTAGAACTGGAAGACCTAGTTGTTGTATCCCGTCCATGTTTTTCTTTGATTTCCTTTCGCTTCCTATTTCTGTAGAATATCTAGTGGTCTTCGCTGAGAGTGGATAAGGTGCATCACATCTATTCCAACTATACATATATATGGAGGATAGAAAAGCAGCAACTTAAAAGCAAGTTGGTTGTATTTGTATGGTTTACGGGACCAAGTTTACACACCAGTCATTCACTTGTTGAGCTGGTGCCACTGGCCCATATGCATGTTTCTTCCATTAATTAAACATCTCTTGGACGGAAAAATTTTAAGGAAAAATAATAAAAAAAACTTGAAAGTTTTGAGTTTTAATCAAAAGGACAAAAATATGTTGTAAGTGAATAATATCAGGAGTGACTTTTTAGAGTAAAAATGTCATTTTCGTTAAAAGTGAACAGTATCGGGAGTGTTTCGTTAGAACTCCCAAAATTTTATTACAAGCAATAATTTATACTAATTTACACTAAAAAGAAGAGGAGATGGGAAG
This sequence comes from Pyrus communis, assembly GCF_963583255.1. Lineage (NCBI taxonomy): Eukaryota > Viridiplantae > Streptophyta > Magnoliopsida > Rosales > Rosaceae > Pyrus > Pyrus communis. Next base: position 8,084,226 of record NC_084809.1, on the reverse strand, counting down.
AACTTGAACTCAGGACGCAGTGAGTTGAAGAGAAATACTTTAACAATGAGGGCAATCAACTACTTGCGTTTGGACGGTTATCTAAAATATTATATGAACTTACACTCATTTTTTTGTTGTCATCTGAACTATAATTTTAAGCACATTATCATTTTAATTTTTTAAACTTTCTAATTTGTCATCTCACACATGTTCATCAAACTTTCAAAAAATAAAAAACCCACATGTGCATTGTCTTCAGGGCTATTTCGGACTTTTCAACTCCCCCATCCCTTGGTGGTACTGCCAATTGGTACAAGTGCTACCATTTTTTTGTGTCATTGAAATGTTATCAACTGATTTATATTTTGTGTAACTGATTTTGAACTAGATATGATCTTTCTTACTTTCGATTTGTATGAAATGTAATACTTAGTCCCTTACAGGTCTTGTCTGGTATCTTGGACAGATAGACTATCTTGGACCAATTGATAAAAACAATTTTATTACAAGATCAATACAATTTGCCTATATTTCCTTCCTGTTTTGACAAACGATATGATAATCTACATTGAATACCTCTAAACTAAGAGAAGAGAAGAGGGTTTAAATCCTGAATGAAGAGGAATCCTCTATCCACCATTTGTGCTTAAATTTCTCTTCATAGGCCTCTCCTTAAAATAAGGTACCAATGATTGACCGAATTCTAATATTTAAAATATTTTGTGACTTAAACTATAATGAGCTTAAAAATTGTGTTTGATTACAATTTTATAGGAATTAATCTCATGAGTTGATTCTCATACAAATAAAAAATTCCATGAAATGAATTTGCATGGTTTTGCTCCACTTTTTAAGTCAAAAACTGAAACAGCATTTTGTCCAACATAAATCATCACTACTGAACATATTCGATTCATATAATGGCTCCTGCATCATAACAAAGGATAGACCAAAATTAATGAGCAGTAAACAAACCAGCAGCATCTGAATACAAACTAAGAGCAACCATTCGATCCCCGATTGATCTTCATTTTTCAGCTTGCGCTTGTGTTAGGCAGTTTTTGAGTCTTTTCACCTCCCTATTCCCATGATAATCATCACTAATAAGCTCAAACAGACTCTCCTTGTATGTAAACTTGCTATCAAAGTGACAGGACCACTTCAGATTATATAGGTCAGTGATATCCGCGAATTTGTAAAGCCCGCCATTCACACGCTGCACTTGCTTTTTTTCACATTTGATCAACTCCAACGTCTCATGGCGCCCGACGAATCATATCCCGATAACTGCCCCATTTTCTGGGATCCTTATGATGTCGGAGAAAATCGATTCTGGGTCGGGGAGTTTGTCGATTCTGGGTCGGGGAGTTTGTTAATCTTAAACCTATTCAGCCTAGTCAAAGAGTCACTCACACCATATTCTCTCATGACCCACATATCAACATGTTGATCATCCCAAAGTTTTAAATTTCCCTCATTTCTCATTGTTAAGGTACGCCATACACACAGACATCCTCCAGCAACTGTCAAACGATAAGGTCTAACAGCACCGCCAGTGGACCTTTGAAACTTGATAGGCAATGGCACTACCCGGAACTTCTCGTTGGCCAAATCAAAAACAACAATAGTCTGCTGCTTCCAGTTAAAGTACCCGGGCCAATGAAGCGCTTCATTGAAAAGAAGCCCGTTTATAATATCAGTACTGTGGCCGAAACCCTTGTCAGGTGCTGCAATTCTTTTCCAAGACTTGGTTCTTGATGAGAATATACATTAGGCCAATGAAAATAACTGGTTAAGAATTTGTAGTCTTCAGTGGCCGATACATAACCAAAACCGAAATGATTAAGGACACAGCTTTTCTTTTCTGACGATGGAGATAAACTTGTAGTCTCCGGCAAATTTTGCAAGAATCCCATTGTAGGGTTCCAGATATAATAGCTTGAGACAATCAAATCATCAGGATTGTCGACAGTAAAACACACCAAACCATTGCACGACGCCAATAGCCTGACATGATCTCTCAGCGGTTTCTTGCGCGATTCCAGGAGCCTGGCACGATCGCTTTGCAGGCGTTCTACTGGAAAGGTTAGCTTTCTGACAGAAGAAACATCCCCAAAGGACGAACCGGGTCCAAGTCAAAGGAGAGGCATTCCGATGAGGAGGAGTGCCGCTGGAATAGGAGCCTTTGGTGCTGAGATGATGCAAATTTGAACTGGGACTTGGCAAATTGTTGATCGGATAATATAGAACACCACCGTTTCGAGACGCACTTGAATCGGACTACAGATTTTGCGGGCAACCTAGCGAGGATGTCCACTAAACGGAAAGAGTCCTCCACCGCTGCTTGCTTGCGTTTGCTCATTCTTACGGGTATAAACTCACACCGAAGAGAAGAAATTAGGGTTTTTCGTCCAACTAAAAAATTTAGGCGCATTACGGGAGATCAAAAGCAAGGTACATATAGAAGCTTTGGGCTCTACATCTCGTTAAACCAAAGCGTCCTTCTTTTATTTGTTTATATTTGTTAAGTAGTGCTACATTTGTCAAACGTAATGTTATTCATATCATATTTTTATACCACCTTAGGTAGTATCTGATGTGAATAGCCACATTATTTGAAAAATTTGCAAAACCCAAGAAAATGAAAGAGAAAGACTCATCATATGCCACAATCATTATTTAATTAACTAGTTTTTCTTAATTATTAGTTTAGTAAATAATGAACTAAATTTAAAAATCTGATTAATTCAAATGATGTGGCTATCCACATCAAATGCCACCTAAGGTGGTATAAAAATATAGTACAAAAACATGGTATGAATAACATTACTCTTTATCATATATTTCGTGAATAGAGGTTATTAGGTCTACTAATACATGTGTGTTTTATCTCTATTAGAAAGAATTTTAACAAAAAGCTCTCAATACTGTTCAATTTGGATCCTTCTTGGATAGAGATTAGAGAAGCAATTTAATTAGGTTTTTAAAATTTAAAATAACTACAAAATAATATTTTATAATATAAAATTAAATATTTTTTCATGTCGGGCTTATTAGTCCAGCGACATACCAAACACTTCACTAGTTTTTGTCCTGCTTAGTCTAAGTCAAGCCAGTCCAACTTAATCTCTGAAGTTAGTCTAATCCGAAATAATCCGGTGCAACAAATGCACCCTAATGGTATAGGAAAATAGTTCAGTAAACCCTTATTTCATAAGGAAAACTAGTGAAAATGATTTGAAAACTTTGAGTTTTAACGACAATGACAAAATAAAGGGTAAAGTGAATAGTACCAGGATTGACTTTTTAGTGTAAAAATATGGTTTTTCGTTAAAAGGAACAATACCGAAAGTTTTTCGTTAAAGTTTCCTATTTCATAAGATGTCCAATAATGTATGCAATTTTTGCTTAACTTTTTTTTGCTACATTGTTAGAGATACACATTTGATGATCGAGGTGCAAACTCGAAGAACTATTTTAAGGTTGGACAACATTGAATATTCCAACCAATGTTTCTCCCTACAGCTAATTAAGAAAAAGAGCATATCGAAAAAGAAAGGGAAGTATTTGAAGTTGAAACATTGCAGAAGTATTTTATGATCTAGCAGCATTAAGCATTGTATTACCAACAAGAGAACCTTTTTTTTTTTTCTTTTCTTTTTGTGAAAAAAAAAAGAACCTTGATATGTAATTAACTGATTTCAGTTTCTGGAATGTTTGGAATCTTCTGCTTCACATACTCAGAGTACTCATCAGGGTCCATTAGGTCATCGATCGAGCTCATCCCTACTGCTCATCTCCACCTTCATGATCCACCCTTTTTCATAAGGGCTTCCATTTACCTGTATCATCACAACAATTAACCGACAGAAAATAATCTAAACTGCATACTAATAGAATTCTTTTTGTCAATTAAAAGAAGGTGAAAAGATAATTTAGTTTTCTATCACAACAAAAAAGTTAAGGGTAATAACATAATTTCCCAAAACAAATTTTTGTTGTTTTTTGTTCAAGGATCACCTACAAGTGATTTTAACATTTCTAATTTAAAAAAAATTAAACCTCTTTCCCCACTCCGATGTTCTCTCTTATTCTTTTCCTCTCTTCTTCAATTTTAAAAACAAAAGTAAAACATTTCACACACACTTTGTGTATGGGCATATACTAATTAGTTGTTTAACTAAGCAACGATTCATTAATCAATAATTGTCAAATTATTGGTCTAGCAGTCTACTATTAATCTAAAAGATGCTAGACGCTAGTCCGACGGCAGGTTGGGACCTAGGGGCTAGGCGGCTAGGCAAGGCCTAGACGGGCACCTAGACGAACTAGACGAATTTAAGTAAATCTATTATATTTTGTGTAAATAAGTGTCTGTTTATACTTAATGTATATATAATTTCATTATAAAGTACAAAATAGAATGACATATATATTTATGAAGTATTAGAATAGAATGAAAACATGAGGAACAAGCATATAATGTGTGTTCATTTAAGTATTCAACAAATCTCTTACAATTTATTGAAAAAAATAAAATGTAAAATGAAAATTATCTATTTTCTGTCTAAGTGAGTCACAAGCTAGGCGGGTTTGAACGGGTGCCTAGGTGGTCTAGGCGGGTTCCTCAGTAGGTTTTGGCGCCCTTTCTTAATTTTCAAATGCCTAAGCATTAATCGGGATGGTGACCAGCTGCATAGCACCTAGGCGGGGCCCTAGACGGCGTTAGGCAAAGATTTTTATAACAGTGAATATTGTTCTAAACTTGACTAGATGTTCAATTTAGTAAGTTTGGGGTCTAGGGTTTTTTACCCAAAATGTCTCGATGTAATTAGTAGTTGAAACGATTCATTATAGGTGAGATTTAATTTCTTGAGGTTTCCGATGTAAGAAATATGCTTTAACAATAATGGAAAAATTAGCATATGCTGTTTCTTAACTTACCAAACCTGGAGAGCTAAGAAGCACCTCTTCGTTCACTTCAATTATTTTGCCCGAGACAGGACTCTAGATGTCGGTGGAGGCTTTCACACACTCAACACTTCCTACAGTGCTGGCTTGCGTAACTGCAACACCAGTATCAGGCAGCTCTACGTAAATAATGTCACCTAAATGTTCCTGAGCATGGTCTGTTATTCCTACTGTAGCCAACTTCCCTTCGTCAACTTTCGCCCACTCATGAGACTTTGCATACTTTAAACTCTCCATAACTGAACACACACACACATGATATATAAACATGAGATAATGTTTATGTAATAAAATGTAACGAAACAATTAAAACAGAGAACGAAATCGTTGTCAAAATGGAGAGAAGGCTAAGGGTTTTAAGAATTACCAGAACACAAGTCTCTGGACGGAATTGCAGACATCTTCGAAGAGAAAGCAGTTCTTGTTGGCCTCCACAACCTACTACTCAATTTCATCTTCCTCTCTCCCCTCACAAATTTTTTATATATATGTCCTCCGCCGCTACCGTTGAGGAACTTGATAGAATCCATGAGTTGCTTCCAATTTAGCGTTAGTAAACCTCACTCGTCTACTCGTCTACTTATGCATTGCGTGCATATGTAGCGTCCTGTCCGACCCTTTTTTTAGGACTATTTTTATTTCTCGCTTTCAGCCGCGAAATCTTTGTAATTTGTCCTTCTGAACTTTGTTATAAAAATTCCCGTCGACCGAAAAAAAAAACAAAAAAATCACACAAATGGGTCATGTGGGAACTAGGCAGGTGGCTACTCATGTCAGTTTGGGTTTATGCTTCATAGGTTATCGGTGATGTACACGTGATTAGGAAACATGACGTGTCGACAATTTTTGCTCTGATGACACGCCAACACATTTGAGAATGTAAGTTCGGAAAAGGATGCGATGTAATAATCGTGTTTGTTCATCGTATATCGTACGATTAGTTTTTATTAGGTATTATTTATAATTGAATTTTAAATTTTAAAATTTAAATGATTTCTGATCATACGATATACGATGAACAAACACGATTACGGGATCCCTAAGATCCCTAGGAAAAGGATCGAGCGATGATCCTTTTCCTGTACGTTCGATGTATAAGTAAGTTTGATTATTTTTTCTATTGACTATTTTATCTATTGTTAATTGGTATTATAAGTAATTAAGCTCTGATACTATAAAAGAAGTTTATGTTACATCATACAACTATTTCACAAAAAGAATTCAATTTATTTATAAACTTATGCAAGGACAATCTGATACAATAGGGTCCTCCTTAAGAGGTATTAGTAACACCACATGCCATAAAATTTCTTACTACTATATTAATTATGGGGAAAAAAATTTTACCCACCTTTTTTTTAGCTTTTAACAATTTTCCTTTAATTCTAATTTTCAAATTAAATAAATAAAGCATACATAACGAACATAATTGAGTAAAAATGAGTGTGGCTAAAAAAATGTGCGTATGTATTTTTTATTACAAGAGATATATTACTCTCTAAAGTCTAAACTACCATAAAAGAGTAAAAGAGGACTTGAAATCGGAACAGTGAGTTTTTTCCACCCTCCCCCATTTTCTTCTTTTTGTTTTCATTGTTAACCTTTATTTGGATTTTTAAAGAAAATAAAAGAGTACTTTGTGATAGAAAAATGAAATCATATAGCGTAAAATATGGAGTCTAGGTTTTTTTTTCCTTAAAAATATGTTTTATGTGTTTTTGAACTAGGAAGTAGCATTTGAGGGATATTTTTTTGTTTATAATTTGAGAAATATATGAATTTCCATCGTCTTATTTTCATTTGAACTTGAATGTGGAGAATATGAAAAGGACGAAGAAACTTGCGAGAGTATAGGAGCAATTAAAAAGTTCTGGACATTAATATGGTACTTCTCAATTGGATTTTCAAATCTAAGGTATTGCACTAAATGTGTGGTAACACTACTACACAGATGGCATGTCACGTCCTAGATCGGTTATGCCGTAGTACGATATTATTCGTTTTGGGCTCCAGCCATGTTCTCACGGTTTTGTTTCTGAGAACTCACACGAGAACTTCCTAGTGGGTCACCCATCCTAGGAATGCTCTCGCCCGAACTCGCTTAACTTTGGAGTTTTGATGAAACTCGAAGCCAGTGAGTTCCCAAAAAGCCTCGTGCTATAGGCAGGGAAGCATGTACATATAAGGCACATCACCCCCTCTCCGCTGGTCGATATGGGATGTTACATGGCCAATCCATGCATATATAAGCATAATGTTTTTCTTATTCCATGACTAATTGTTTTGAGAATTTTCAAGCTCGTTTGTAAATGCTTTTAAAATGATTGACAACGTCGAAAAAATATTTTGAATTCCAAAAACACACGCAATTGTTATTTGTGTTATTAGAGATTGTTTATTCAAGTAGTTAAGCATTCATTTCATTTTCTTTCTATTTGTGATCAATGACCAAATAGGACTGCCGTGTTTTTTTTTTCTTTTTTTCTTTTTCGAGAAGAGTTTCTTCTCTTAAGTTGGCCAAATTTTAGAAGTCCACAACAACTAGTCAAAGGCTCAAAGGTGGTGTTTGGCGGGCTATGATTTAAATATTCTATTCCAAGAAATCTCTGTTTTCTGCCATGAGAGATTTCCCACATGTTTTCCCGTTCCAAATATTCTCCGAATATTTGTACATATATAAGTATGTATATATATGGGGATATTATATTTATGTTTTTACGTTCGAGAAATTAGACCAATAGGTAGCCAGTCAGTTATTTTTGGAAAATAGTATTGAAGGAGCAATGTAAATAATTGTCTTTTTAATTATATGGCCCGTGTCAAATGTTAAGGTCTTTACAGTATGTCGAGAAAAGTGAGTGTCATACCAATATGTTGAAATTATATTGAAATTATACTCTTACAGTGGGTTGAAAAATTTAAGTGTGAAACCAATATATTTAATTTACACTAGTGTAACAGTAGTGTTATAAGCATCAAACACAAGTTACCTAATTTCTATATATATGTATCACACTTATTCAAACTATGGAATGATTAAGATGCGCTCAATGCTTCATTAAAATGGTACTTGGAGTTTTGTATATAAGTTTCAGTATTACCTTAATAGAATCCTAGCACATGTAAAGTCCATTTCCTAATTACATTTAAACCTAACTCAATGTTTTCGGTACCACTTTCACATGATTCTTCCATAATTAACCTCCTTACGGTATTAGAAAGTTTAAGTCAGAATGTTTAATTTTAATTAGTCTGAATCTGTAAACATCTTTGTTTGTTCCAATGGACTGTGTTCGACAAGGATCTAAACCAAACATTTCCTTGTGCAAATAATTGTCGTACCAAACAGCTAAACATATATACTTCCAAAACACACGATTCCACCGGCTATCATAATTTTGCATGTTACAGTTTATTATTATTATTATTTTTTTTTTTTTTGTCAATCAAAATAAATTTCATTAAAAAAAGTTAATATAAAAGTAAGGGCCATTAAAAAAGGAGAACTTTAATGAAAAACTCATAATATTGTTCACTTTAACGAAAAACTATATTTTTACACTAAAAAGTCAATCATGGTACTATTCACTTTACCCTTTATTTTGTCTTTATCGTTAAAACTCAAAATTTTCAAGCCATTTTCATTAGTTTTTCTTTAAAAAAGAGAGTTCAAAACTGTCAAGCAATGTCCAACTCCACATAAAGCAATTACAATGAAATATGCCCAAAAAGGCAGTGCATAGAACTGAAAAAGAGCAAAAAACTCTAGAACTGAAAAAAAAAAAAAAAAAAAAACCGCTGCTACAGGGCAACAAACTAAATGAATGAACGGAAAACGGGAGTAGACAAGCCATCTGCGCTATGAACGCTCCCATAATCCAATCAAATCGAGCAAAATGAAATTTAAAAGCTACTAACTACCAAGTCATTGGCGCTATGAGCACTCACATAACTTAGATTAGATCTTTGTATTATAATTTAAATTGATTAAAGGGTGCTAGAAAGAGAAACATTGATCATAGACCAAACTCCTCAAATTGTATAGGACCAGTTGAAGAAAGTAGAAAGGACGGTTGGACTGTTCAACCTTCCTTTTAAAAAAAAATCTATAAAGCCAAATTGGAAATTTTGTTTAAATTAGTTTATAAACATGGATGCCAAAGGTGAGAGAGGCAAATGTCTTAATCGACTAAAGAATTAATCGGTCGCCGATGGCCGCCAATCTGAGGGGACCCAAAGGCCACCATTTCTTTTTTCTTCTGTGGCAATGACTTTTTTAACACAAAAGCAACCCACGAAGTGGCAGTTTACACCAACATGAAACCGACTTTGAACCCTTAAACATGAAGGATTATAAAAAAATGGCATTAATGATTGAAGTCCCTCTCCTGTTATAGACTTTTTTTTCCTAATTGCTATAGACTCAAACCTTATATATTTTAGATTTTTAATTGAAATCCCTTTTATGCTACATAAATGACATAATAATAAAAGAGATACAATAATACCAATAAAAACTCAACTTTTTTTTTCTTTTTTTTTTTGCTTTCATTTACACTACCAATTTAATTATTCAAAATTACTTACGGGTTTTGATAAAATAATAATAATAATTGCTTATGGGTGCATTGACACACCCCGACCGAGATCAGGGCGTGCTGGCCGTCACACGGAGGTGACGTAACCATGTGCACGTGCGGAAACTAATAAAATAGTAATATAAAAGTACGAATAATTAAAAAAAACTAGCATACAAGGTACTAAGCAAGTGCTAGCGTATGTGAGACACAAGTTCAAAGCAAGTCTACAGCAGTCCAAAAGAAAGGATGCGACAATAGTACACCCGAAGGTGACCCTACGCTGGTGAGTATCTGTCAGAAATGCCGGAAAAGCCCTTTGGGAAACCATCGAACTTGCTAAGCAACTAGAACCTGGAGGGGCGCAAAACAAAAGCGTGAGTGGGCAAAAACAAAGCTCTTTGAAAATCATTTAGTAAAACACATTCTAACCCCTCGCCGTAAAACCTGTATACTTCCCAGAAAATAAACTTATATACGTATGTATAGATATGCCAGTCATGCTCAAAGATATGTCATTCATGCTCGAGAATATGCCATGTCGGAATCTCATAATAAAATGCAAGTGCTTAGTTATAGAGCATGTCAATAACATGTAATCTGGCAGCCGGAGTCACCTAACGTGACCTGTACGGCTGCATATAGAGCTCAAATCTCAAACTCAATAACTGAACCTGCCCACGAGTCGGAACCACCTAAAGTGGTCTGTACGACAGGCCTGGGTGTAACATATATATACGCTCTAGTGCTACAATCACGTGAAAGCTGTGCGAATAATCGCGGGTCACCTACGAGTCGGAACCACCTAATGTGGTCTGTACGACAGGACTGTGCACCTAACTTGGATCCAAGCTGAGCGTGTGGTGCGGGAGGTGAACATCACGTGAAGGACTGTGCCCTACTCTGGGTGGGAGCACTAACACCGGGGGTGCAGGTTATGAGCTCTCTAAGCATCTCAAACTACTACTGAATATAAACATGAATACCACTTACCTGGCACTTACCTGTGCGTCCACAGCACCAAATACGCATATATAAATGTATGCCACTACTAATGCATGTGATGATGCGTAAATGATAAGAATATGGTGCATGGCATAAAACAATTAACCCTTTTTAATCAATTTCTGGGAATATAAATGTATATAGGTATATACGGAAAACCAAAAACCCACTCACTGGTAAGTGGAAAGGTCGTAGCCCCCTGCCTCGAGTGACCACGCTCGTCCTCGGGGTACGTATTACCTATACGCGAAACAACTACAAAAACGTTAATTTAAAAGCACATAACCAACTTCTCGTAATAACTTCTCAAACATTGCTCAAAATGGACAAATGAATATACCAACGTGCTCTACACAACCTCAAGATCACAACCATATTTTTAGAAAAAATTTCCTCCGCCGCACGGGCCCCCACGCGCCGGCTAAGGCAAAGGCCACACGCGTCGGCTACGCGCAGGCACGTGCGGTGCACACGGACGGCGTCAACTGACGTCGTGAGGAATATTCCATTTGTTCTAACGGATTCCGTCAACGGCGTCAGGAATATTCCGTCAGATTTGACAGAATATTCCGTCACCTTCTCCGGCGAGCCTCCGGCGACGTCGCCGGCGCCGGAAAACTGGAAAAACTTCAAATCGTGTTTTCTCGTTCGTTTCTCAACCATTTTCTACGATTCTTGAACCAAAAAGAAGCTTAGGACTAGTAGAATCACGATATACTACTTTTAAAGGCTAAAACCCACGCGATCATACCTGTCTCCAAACTCAAAAACCGGCCAACTTCGAACCAAGCTATTTCGACGTCCAAATTCGTCCAACGAAGCACTCCGAGGCTCCTTGGGACCTCACTAAGACATCTACGAGCTTCAAAATTCCAAAAACATGCTAGATTAAGTTTGCATGAATAGTACTCAAATCGGAGCTCGTGAAATCGACGTGAAAACGTTAGAGTTCTTACCTGAAAATGGTATGATCGTGCTCCTCTCAACCTCACGAGTTCGATAGTGACCTTAGTTTCCTCGATCTGCAATGGTTTGGTGTAGTTGTGTGTTTGTCCGTACGTTTATGGTGAATGGGAAGGGAAAGGGAACTCGGGAGAGAGAGACAGGGAAAGACAGAGAAAGGGATAGAGACAGTGAGAGTGTGTGTGTGGCCCAGCACCTGCCAACACCACACCAAGCAACCAAAAACACCATGAAAACGAACTAGGGGTAAAAAGGTCATTTCACAAGTACGTTTTAATAATCCCGGGACGGGATGTCACATGCATTCTAGATTATATAAAAAGGGATTTTATTTTATTATTTTTATTTTTATAAAATGAGTACATTTATATGATAAAAATTTGGCTACATTTTATATATAAAAAATTGGTACATTTTATATAGAAAAAAATGGGTACATTTTATATTAAAAAAAAAAACAATGGTACATTTTAGATTAAAAATAAATAGATTTTACATTAAAAATGGGTACATCTTACATAACAAATGGGTACATTTTACATAAAAAATGGTACTTACAACAAAAAATAGGGATACATCTCTATTAATTAATAAAACACTCATTGTCAACCAAAATCCTATAAAATTATCAGTTTAACTCTCTAATTAAAACAAACATGAATAAGAAATATGGGGCAGAAATGTAATTTCAAACAACCAAATTTTGTTCTTTTTTTTTCCAAAGCCTCACTTACATGTAATCCTAACATATCTCTAATTTAAAAATAAATAAATAAATAAAAAAGAAAAGAACTTTCCACTCCCACATTCTCTATCACTCTCTTCATCTCCTTCTATTTCACAAACAAAAATAAAAAAAAATTCTCACACACTTTATGTGTGCCCATATGCTAGTAAACATAAAACAAAGTGGTACATTTGTAAAAAAAAGGGTACATCATAAATAAATTATGGGTACAAATAAAAGGTTAAAAAAATTATGAGTACAAATAAAATTTTAAATAAGGGAAAAAAAATTAATATATGGGTACAAATCAAAATTCAAAAGAAAATTGGTACAATTTAAAAAATAGTTGCAAATAAAAAATAGGTACAAACTAGAAATATAAATATATGATAAAAAATTTAACCATATATATAATATATCAAATGTAACATTTCTAATACTAACTAAATATATTTAAAAATAAAACTTTATTACCGTGACATGTAAATATTTTATTTTTGAATAATTAATGACGTTTATTAAAACCGAATGACTTTGATCAAAATTAAAATAAAAAAAATTTAATTGGAGTGAAAAAAACTAAGAATAGGAACCTAATTTGGAAATAAATCTTCTAATATTCTAAATATAATCAACCAATATTTATACAATCACACATTCACATAACAAAATAATGGAATTTCGAATCAGATTTGAACAGATGAAAATAGACTTACTGTTTTGGAATCCGTACATTTCAAAAAATAACAAAAAATAAAAAGGAACATAGCAAAGCAGATTTTTTCAATGTGCTCAGAACACGGGCGGAAACACTACATACTATTACACAATTGGAGAAACATTTTAAAAAAAATTCTTTTAATTGTATAATAACATGTATTCTGTGTTCCGGACACACTGAAAATTCTTCTGCTGCCGTTGATTGCCTGGCACTGTAGGTGGACCCCTCTGCCCCCTCACTCATATTTATGTAGTTGGAATCTCTCTCCCCTCAACTCATCTGGCTTTTCATTTTGTTTGACAAAAAAAAAAGTTCTGCCTTTTCATTTTGTATTTTCACCTTCATCATCCTCATCACCTTCACCAAAATCCTAATCACTCCATTTGTTATTCGTCTCTCGGGAAGAAACAACAAAAAAAGCTTCCCAGAAATCTAAGGAGAATCCAATCAAAACTTTATCAGGCAAGTCATCAACCTCACTCTCTCTACTTATTCCTTTTTTGTTATGCATTTATTTTATGCATACCTGTTTTCTTCTTTCTTTTGCTTATGGTGTTTCGATTAACTGGTTAAGCATCCAATTTGATCCTTGTGCGATGATGGAATCTGGGTTTGGTTTAGATTTGGGTGAAGTTTTAGAATTTGGTTCTTATGTGAATTGGATTGCGCATTTCAATTTTCATTTGTTTCTGATGTCAAAGTTCGTGTCTTTGAAGTCTTTGAAAGAAGTTGCAGACGGGTCATGTCAGTTGGTCAAGACGGACTTTGAATCCCGTATCTAATAAATCAGAGTAGTTTAAAATATCGACGAATCGAAAAAATACTTTGAAAGAATCAAGAAACCGTCTTCACGTTCCATTTGTTGATTGCTGATCCTTGATGATCATTTGTCTGGTCCATTTTCTTCATATCTTCACTTTGATGATAAGATCAATTAAATTTTATTTAATTAGGGGTGTTTGGTAGATATTTTAGTCGTTAAAGCTGCCTAAATCGCTATTAAAGGGTTAAGGAAGTATGAATTTATTGGTAAATTTAACACATTTGAGGTTGGTTTACTTGCACGTCCTGTTGCAGTGGATTCCAGCTCTTAATTGAATTTTCTTTATTTTTATTTTAGCGTCAATTTTTTATTAACGACATTGAATAATTGGATTTGAGCAACAAAAATAGTCGGAAGTGTAAGAAGGAGAAAATAATGGAATGAGAATCCTCTCCGGATTCTGTAAGGATTCCGGAAATGCTCCAATCATATTTGTTCATCGTATATCGTGCGATCAGTTTTTGTCAAGTACTGTTTATATTTAATTTTAAATAAAAAAATTTATAATTATTTCTGATCACACGATAAACGATGAACGAACATGATTAAAGAATCTGAAGAATATCCTCATTCAAAATGATGCTATGTATGTTTGACAAGTTTACTTACATAAAATGAGTCAAATCGCATTTCACATCACATTCGACATCTTATTGGAAATAGTCTAATGCGATTGTTGACGCTTGTGTATTTAGTATGCTTTGATTTGCGAGTTCTATTCTTTAGCCCTTAAAAGTACATGAAAAATCGAGAATTAGATTGATTAGGAATACCAAATTGATCTAGTACCCATTCTTTCTCGCCCGTATTCATGTTATAGAGCTTGTTTAAAAGTGCTGTTAAAACAACTGAAAGCACATTTTGTGAAAATGTTTTTAGAATCAATTTTTAGTAAAAATATAAGTAAATCTTGAAAAAGTAATAAAGTGTTTCTTACAAAAAAAAACACATAACTAGTGCTTATTGCAAGAAATATTTGTGCTTTTGGAACCTAAAAACATTCTAACTAGCACGTCTAAAGTGTGTTTATATCATGTGAAAGCTGATCTTGATTATCCACCTCAATTAGTGGCCGCCTAATTTTTCTCCAATTGTCGAAGATAATTGATATGCCTTTTTTTATGTAATTACGGAGCCAAAGATGGTGATTAAAATTATAAAGTAGGAAAAACAAACTTAAGAAAGAAAATGATGGCCAAGCTACCTGTCCATGCCGCCCCCGCCTTCTTCCTTTCCCCTCTTTAACTTTGAAAGAATCTTTTTTATTTTCTAATTTTTCTTTTTGGTCACAACTTTGGAAGGGAAATTTAGAAAAGATGGGGTTTGTGATCTGTCGATTCAAATAAAAAGATACATCCAAAAATATAAAGGATGGACTGCCAACTTTGCTAGTGGCTTCCGAGTAAGGATCTTCAAATCACATTCGTTCATTGTATATCGTACAGTCAGAAATCATTATAAAATTTTTATTTAAAGTTAAATATAAATAGTATATGACAAAAACTGGCTACACGATGTACGATGAACGGATGTGATTGAAGGATCTTTAGAATCCTCACAAAGAGGATCCGGCGAGGATCCTCTCTCGTGGCCACCTCCCACTGCTTGCTTCACTCTTTTTGTATTAGCAACAGACGGTCCAGATGTCTCTAGGGATTCAAAGATGTACACCGTTTAATTTTTTTTCCATTTTTTTTCTAATTTATTTTTCCATTTTTAACCCATGAAAATGGAGTAATCTTTTGTGGCAACACAGTTTGGTACATCAATTGAATTTTTTGCTTCAAATATCTAACTAATTGTATAGTACATTTAGTGTATCTGGATGTGTAAAAAATTATATTCTTTGGATGAAGAATTTTGGGTCCCACATACTAAATCGTTCCACATGAGATCATCACATGTTAGATCATCACTAGTTTAAGTGACAGAAAAATTGGCAGGCAGCATGTGATTTTGATCTCACCTTGAAGATAATTGAGTGTTTTCCTATTGGTTTCTCCTCTTTGGACTATGACGATTACACAGTTATGTAGTGTTATTAGCACGAGTTATGATCAACTTGAACATTATCGTTATCGAGGTCATTATGTCCTTGAATGTGGCCAAAAGCCAGGAACCCATGCTTTGTTAGTGGTCCATGTATTGATGATAGACCTTGCATCATTGCCTAAACTCAATTATTCATTTTTAATGGAACCAAAATTTTAATCTTCTAAGTTTTTGGCAAAACTTAGAGTTACTAAAGTTTTTATTATTTGATACTAATTACTAATTAATTATAATCCAAGTCTTCAATTTCAATGAGAGAGTGAAAGAAAGAGCGTCTAAATTAAAAATTTTTTTTTTAACAAACGATATTATCTACATTAAAATAAAATTATGGACTTAGCCTCACAATGGCTTACCAATAATGTGGTTGAACTTTGCCTTTGGTAAAAATCAAACCTAAAACCTCTCACTTATAAGTGAAGAATAATATTACTAAATTGTAGTAATTTATAAAAGAAAAAATTATTAAATTGAAATAATTTTTTCTATTATATTAATTAATTTAATTATAAAATTTCTTTTTGTACTTTTTACTTATGAAATAATAAATAAAGAGCATCACGAAAGAATAAAATTCTGTGCCATGATGCTGATGGGCCACTAGTATGAGTTGGGGGTGGGTCCCTGTTTTGGGTTCCACGTCAGATTTTTTTTTGTCCATTTCCGGCACACAATTCACAGGGGCCCTGTGACCCAAATTACATAATTGCCCCTCTATGCTTTCCTTGCTGTTACGAAATGTCTTTCTCTGCGTTTATTTTTCATGCAAGATTGCAAAGCCTTCACGTAAAAGAATTTTTCCAGAAAAAATGAAGTGTAGTAATTAAGAATCTTTTTTTTTTTTTTTTTGAAAAATCTGTATTATTTTTATAAGTTGATATCATTAAAAGTATCTGATGAAGTTGTTCTTGTTCTGAAATCGCAGAGAAGCGAGTGGTGTAGGTGAAAGCTGGGTAAAATATGGAAGAAGCACAAGTGATCTCCGAAACCACGGTGAAGGTTGCTGAGAATTCCGAGACTGCAGATGCCGAAGCGATCAAGGTAACCGCGATCTGCGTTCTGTGATTCAAGCCTTTCTCTTTGCTAGTTTTGTTCGAAGTGATCGGAATTAAGTTACAGTAGTCATTCATGGATTAGTTTGCAACTGAACGTTTAAGTCCTTTCGTGGGATCATTTGATTTTGCATGATTTGAATGGATGCTGAATGTTGTTTTCGATGTAGGTATCGAATGGGAAATTGCTGCCGGTAGAAAAAGAAGGAAGGAAAGAAGAGGAGGAAGCAACATTTGATGGAGAGTTCATAAAAGTTGAGAGAGAATCGATAGATGTGAAGGATGGTTCTCATGCTGCTGAAACAGCATTGGCGGAGGACGACAAGGTATCTGTTATTGAGAGAAGCTCGAGCAATTTGAGCAGAGAATTGCTAGAAGGGCGGGAGAAGGTCAGTGACCTTGAGGTTGAAATCGAAAGATTGGCTGGTGCGTTGAAGCATTCGGAATCAGAGAGTTCTGAGCTGAAGCATGAGGTCTTGCTTATGAAGGAGAAGCTGGGAGAAAGTGGAAAGAAGTATGAAGAGCTTGAACTCAGTCATAAGAAATTGCAAGAGCAAATCACCGAAGCCGAGGAGAAATACAGTTCGCAGCTCAATGTTTTGCAAGAGGCATTGCAAGCTCAAGAAGAAAAGCACAAGGATCTGATCGCGGTGAAGGAATCGTTTGACGGTCTCAACCTTGAGCTTGAAAGCTCGAGAAAGAGGATGCAGGACTTGGAGAAAGAGTTGCAGAGTTCTGCCTGCGAGGTGCAAAAGTTTGAGGAGCTGCACAAGCAAAGTGGTTCACATGCCGAAACTGAGACAAAGAGGGCCTTGGAGTTCGAGAAACTGCTCAAAGCAACAAGGTTGAGTGCGAAGGAGATGGAAGATCAGATGGGTTCCATACAAGGAGAACTCAAGGGCCTGTATGAAAAGATTGCCGAAGATGAAAAAGTCAAAGAAGCACTCAGTTCTACCGCTGCCGAGCTTTCTGCTGTCCAAGAAGAGCTGGCTCTATCAAAGTCTCAAGGCGCAGACCTGGAGGAGAAACTCTCGGCTAACGATGCTCTGATAAATGAACTGACTGAGGAATTGAGCCTGAAAAAGGCCTCGGAATCTCAAGTGAAGGAAGATATTTCCGCTCTTGAAAATCTGTTTGCATCAACTAAAGAAGATCTTCAAGCAAAGGTTTCTGAATTGGAAGAAATGAAGTTGAAGCTACAGGGGGAATTGAGCGCCAAGGAATTAGTTGAAGCCGCACGAAAAACTCATGAAGAACAGTCCGTAGTTGCACAGGAGAATTTGGCAATAGTAACCAAAGAAAAAGAAGCTCTGGAAGCAGCTGTGGCAGATCTCACCGGTAATGTGCAGCTGATGAAGGAGCTGTGCAGTGATCTCGAGGAAAAATTGAAGCTTTCAGAAGAGAATTTTCATCAAAAAGATGCTCTTTTGTCTCAATCTTTGTCGAACAATGCTGAGCTTGAACAGAAGTTGAAGTCACTGGATGAGCTCCATAATGAATCAGGAACTGCTACTGAAAAGAATCTTGAACTTGAAGCAATTATTCAAGCTTCAAATGCAGCAGCGGAGGAGGCAAAATCGCAACTGAGAGAGCTCGAGCAACAGGTAAGTGCGGTAGAGCTGAACCGAGGAATTGCTGAGAGTGGTCTGGAAGAACTCTCTCAAAAATTATCTGCACTCAATACTGCATTGAGCGAGGTCGAGGAAGAAAAGAAACAGCTGACTGGTCAGGTGCAAGAATACCAAGAGAAGATAGGCCAGCTGGAATCTGCATTAAACCAGTCAACTTTGCAATATTCAGATCTTCAGGAGGAACTGAAGACTGCCTCCGAGAAATGTGCCGAACATGAGGTCCGGGCCACTGAACACCATCAGCGAAGCCTCGAACTTGAAGATTTGGTCCAAATTTCTCATACCAAAGTGGAGGATACTGGTAAAAAGGTGAGCGAGCTGGAGTTGATGCTTGAAACAGAGAAGTCCAGAATTCAAGAACTCGAGGAACAAATAACTGGTTTGGAAAAGAAATGTCAGGAGGCAGAAGCAGATTCTGGGAATTACTCTAACAAGGTATCTGAACTTGCTTCTGAACTCGAGGCATTCCAAGCGAGAACATCTAGCCTTGAAGTTGACCTGGAAGTGGCCAACAAAAAGGGAAGGGAGTTGTTTGAAGCCTTGAATGTTGCCACAGAAGAGAAGAAAAGGTTGGAGGATGCATCGAGTAGTTTTACTGAGAAGTTTTCCGAATCAGAAAAATTGGTGGAGGTCTTAAGAGAAGAATTGAAGATGACTCAAGAGAAATTGGAAAGCATTGAAAATGATCTGAATACTGCTGGAATCAGAGAAGGCGAGGTCATACAGAAACTCAAATGTGCGGAGGAGCAACTGGAGCAACAAGGCAAAGTAATAGAGGAAACAATGTCAAAGAAATCAGAGCTTGAAGCGCTACATGAAACCCTAGTGAGGGATTCAGAGATCAAACTTCAAGAAACAATAGAGCGCTTCACTAACAGGGATGCCGAGGCAAATTCTCTGCTTGAGAAACTAAAGATTCTTGACGATCAGGTGAAGATTTATGACGAGCATATTGCTGAAGCAGCGGGGAAATCTGCATCGTTGAAAGAAGAGCTGGACAACAGCTTGGCTAAATTGGCATCTTCCGAAAGTACCAATGAAGAACTCAGAAAACAGATCTTGGAAGCAGAAAACAAAGCTTCTCAGCCTTTCTCAGAAAACGAAATGCTAGTTGAGACGAATGTTCAGCTGAAATGCAAGATTGATGAATTGCAGGAATCGTTGAATGCTGCTCTATCTGAAACTGAAGCCACTACAAGAGAACTTGTTTTGCACAAGAGCAGTGTTGAAGAATTAACAGATAAGCACTCAAGAGCCTTAGACCTTCATTCTGCTTCCGAAGCCCGCATTGTGGAAGCAGAGACGAAGTTGCAAGAAGCCATTGAAAGATTGAGTCAGAGGGATTTGGAAGCTAACGACTTGCTGGAGAAGCTAAATGCCCTAGAAGGCCAAATAAAATTGTATGAAGAGCAAGTTCGAGAAACATCTGCGGTTTCTGAAACCAGAAATGCAGAGCTAGAAGAAAGTCTATCAAAGCTGAAGAATCTGGAGAGTTTTGTTGAGGAGCTGCAAACCAAGTCAGCTCACTTTGAAGAAGAGAGCAGGAAACTAGCTGAGGCAAATATAAAGCTTACAGAGGATGTGTCTACATACGAGTCCAAACTAAGTGACCTTGAAGCAAAATGCTCCACTGCCATTGTTGAGAAGGACGAAACAGTTGAACAACTTCAGGCTGCAAAAAGGACCATTGAAGATTTAACGCAGCAGCATTCTTCTGAAGGGCAGAAACTACAATCTCAGGTTTGCACCAAACTTTTTTATAATTATTTTGCGGCTAAATATTGTTGCTTTATGCTTATCAGCTACATTCGTTTGCCACAGATATCTTCGGTTATGGATGAAAACAGCCTGCTTAATGAAGTGCATCAAAATACTAAGAGGGAACTCCAGCAATTGATATCCAACCTTGAAGAACAGCTCAAGGAAGAAAAAGCAGGAGAAGCTGCTTTAAAATCTGAGGTTGAAAATCTCAAGGCTGAGGTTGCTGAGAAACCTTCGTTGCAGAATTCTCTCAAGGAACTCGAAGAGAAATTGTTGAAAACTGAAGCTCAACTGCAAAAAGAGGTAGAATATCAATTTCCATGAAAAAAAAAAACACAGATAAGCTCTTGGGCGGCCAAAGAATGGGGCACATTCATCTTTTGAACATTCTTTCTGACTCAGACGAATTGTAGGTTGAAAGCATTAAGGCGGCTGCAGCGGAAAGAGAGGTAGAGTTGACTTCAAAATTGGACGATCATGCGCATAAGGTCCATGACAGAGATTTATTGAATGAACAAGTCACAAAACTCCGGAGCGAGTTACAACTTGCTCATGCCACTGTTTCCAAAAAGGTTAGGAACCGATCAATTTCAAGATTTCTTTTACTTAAACTGTGCGCTGACAATTCTCTACAAAAGGAATTTAATGCCGGCTAAAACGTTCATGTTTGAATTCCCTATTCAACAGAAGGAAGCAGATTCTCAAAAGGACCTGGAACGAGAAGCATCGTTGAAGCATTCTCTTGAAGAACTTGAAGCTAAGAATAAAGAAATCGCTCTTCTAGATAAGCAAGTCAAAGAGCTCGAGCAGAAAGTGCAGCTGGCAGATACCAAAGTAACAGAAAGGGTATGTTTATTTCTGTTTCCAACTCACTTTATAGTTACCACCACAGTAGAAATTCCGAAAACAGCATACGCTAGTTACGTAATCTTAAGCTCTCAGTAAATGTCAATTTTTTGGACTTAATTGTCGAAAACAACTCGGGGAAATGAAAACATTAAACCATACCAAAAGGGTTTCAGCTTGCACAAGGCTTTTAACTTACAAGAATTCGAGCGGGAGACTAAATTTACTTATGTTTAAATGATCGTGTTGCAGGGTGATGGAGGCAGTGTAGCTGGACTGGAAGTGAAATCCAGGGACATTGGATCAACCATTTCAACTCCATCGAAAAGGAAGAGCAAGAAGAAGTCAGAAGCAACACCTGCTCAAACCTCATCATCTGCAGATATCCATACACATACAACTGCGGCTTCCCCAATGACAAGCGTTAAGTTCATCGTGGGAGTGGCTGTGGTGTCTGCGATCATCGGCCTCATTCTTGGAAAACGATACTAGATCAAGTTTTTGTGTTTTCGGGTTTGTCCGTCAGGTTTTGGTTGATTACTTCGTTAATTGTTTCGCTTTGTGGACATTATCCACAGAAAGATTGAAGGCTTTGTTTTTGTGCTTTCAAGCTTGGTTTTTGAGAGGTTGTTGGTCAGGATATTTATTGTTTGCAAAGCAAAACACAGATGATTATGTGTTATTGGAGGTTGTATTTAGTTTGTGTATTGGGTTGCAGATGCTTTCGAAAATATAAGAATTTATGCGTTTGTTGATATGAAATGAGGACGGTCTCAGTTGTTTGTGAGTCATATGGTCGGATCCCTAAATGAAATTAGTTTAGGGCCGTTTGATAAGCATTTCATTTTCAGTTTTTATCCTTCTTTTTCAAAAATTGAAAACTGAAAACTCGTTCGGCAACTATTTCTAATTGTCAACTACAAAGCCCCATTTTTCTACCATGTAAACTACCTACTCGTAATTGTTTGTTGCAGGAACTTGCCGAACCAATCCACATCACTGGAGGCTGGCCGCGATCACATATTTGTCCTCCTACTTTCAGATCCTTTTATATCCCATATTTCGCGTAGAAACGGGTTAAGTGAAACCCATATTTCGCAGACCCATCTCTTTCTCTCTCATCCGTCTTTCACATGTCTGTGCAGTGTCACTCAAATTCTTGATATCTGCAATCCTCGTCGCCCTTTATCGTTTCCGAGTCAAAGATGATTCGACGCTGACGAAACCGGTGATATCGAGGATGCTTTGTTTGCACGTGTATATCAAAGATTGCGACTTTTGGATTGAATTGGACTTGTAGTACTCGTGGGTTGCTTTCTTTTCTGGTGCACTTACTGTAGGTTTTGGTTTAATGTTGCCAATTCGGTTCTTTTTGGCTTTGCTTTTTTGTTTCTGTCTTCCAGGTTTGTTGTGTTTATGTTGTTGGTGTTCATTTTTCCTTTGCATTTAGGTAGACCAACGAGTACTACAGGTATGTGGACTTGTAGTACTAGTGAAGGGAGGGAGACAACTGTAATATCTGCGTTCAACTTTAGTGAGAAAGAAATGAGTCCGATCCCAGTTTGTTGTTGCTTCCAAAAGAATGCTGTATTGGATTTTCAGTGTCTTCTTGGTGCATCTCCATCTCTGCTACACACTCTTCGGCAATGCTGTCGCGGTCAAATGATATAGGATCCGCGTACTCCTGTTCTTTCTGCTTATGAACCCTACAAGACAGTTGATTAGCAAAACATCTGTTTTCTTGGACCAAAGAACATTGGAAATACAAATCAACAGAACCTATGGTTTCCACTTGTGTTTTAGTCTGAGGTTGTAATGAACGAAAACAAGATCATTAAGCCGCTGATCTTAATCTCGACTATCCCATTAATGATTGAGGGGGGATATTGGATATACATGCCACGTAGGCAATTGCCATGTCAGTGATAGCTTTAGAATTAAGTAGTCTTCGAAATACATTGCATAAAGATCTTTTCCCTCTCTCATTTGCAATCGGTTGGTTATATTGTAATAAACACTCTCTCTCTCTAAAAGATTCTGAGCTCTATCTTCTCACACAAGATTGCTTTTCATGTTATTCCTTTCTCTCAAGATTTATATTTCTGCAATTCATGCAAGATAGTTAAGAATATATATAACCAATCACTAAACATCCCAAGCTTAATAGCTAAGTAAGAATCTAATCTGGCGGTGGTTTTGATGCATTGCTGTTCGGTTAGGCAATCTCTCGAATTCGAGCTTTTAATCTCTCCCATTTCTTCCGTGGAAGCTGCTCCATTGGTTAATTCGGTTTGCATTTGGATTTGAAATGTTTTTTAGGTTTGATCTTATGCTTAATCACTAATTGTAATTATTTGAGGTGTTTTACAGATAATATGGTTGCGAAAACCGGGTTAAGTTTGGATTTGCACGTTTGGTGATTCTGATGTCATTGGCATTGCGCGTTTCTTTATTGAATTGTGTTTACAACTTCTTTTTGAAATAGAAATTTCAATTTGGAGTCATCAGAAACCGAAAAAAGGCGATTAAATGGTAGTTTTGAATATATTGTATATAGTGGGGAATCCACATTTCATGAATTCTGCGAATATGATATGAAAGTGAGCCAGAGAAATCTGGCTAGTTATTCATATTAGCATGTGCCCTTGATCAATCGTGTTCTTCTTGGTATCAAACCAGTATTGTCAGTTCGATCTGGTCCATAGGATACGATCGTTTACTATATAGATCATCCCTGTAGAAGCTCCACGTCAGAGTTCCTTGTATTACCGCGACATTTCTTGTGCCCTTGATGTGTAAAGTTTGTAACTTTTTCCCTTGGCCTCAGATTTGTTTGAAGTTGTTGATCCAAGGGCAAAGCCAGTTGTCAGTGAGTTGGATGATCGGTCGTCTTGCCAGTCACCAGGTATTGTCTTCGAATTGTCTTGCATCTTTTTATTTTTGTTTTTGTTTGGAGTCGGGACGCTGCCAAAAGACTTTACCCACTAATGAGTTGGTGCATCCTCTTCCTTGTTTTTACACATGCTGTTAGGATGCAGTTCAAAGCCTTTGCACAAGAGCAGTGTTGAAGAATTAACAGATAAGCACTCGAGAGCCTTAGAACTTCATTCTGCTTCCGAAGCCCGCATTGTGGAAGCTGAGACGAAGTTGCAAGAAGCCATTGAAACATTCAGTCACAGAGATTTGGAAGCTAATGGCACTTCTGGTTTGCACCAAACTTTTTTGTAATTATTTTGTGGCTAAATATTATCGCCTTATGGTTATTAGCTACATCTGTTTGCCACAGATAGTTTTTCTCCTCCAGCGACAGATATCCGAACTTAAAGAACAGCTCAACCAACAAAGAGCACGAGAAGCTGCTTTAATATCTGAGGTTAGAAATCTCAATGCTGTGGCTGCTGAGAAACCTTTATTGCAGAATTCTCTCAAAGAACTGCAAACCAAGTCAGCAACCATTGAAGAAGAGAGAAGAAAACTAGCTGAGGCAAATATAAAGCTTAAAGAAGATGTGTCTACATGCAAGTCCAAACAACTTGACCTTGAAGCAAAATATTCCACTGCCGTTGCTGAGAAGCACAAATCAGTTGAACAACTTCAGGATGCAGAAAGGACTATTGAAGATTTAACGCAGCAGCATTCTTCTCAAGGGCAGAAACTACAATCGCAGGTTTGCACCAAAATTTTTTGTAATTATTTTGCGACTAAATAGTGTTGCTTTATGGTTATTAGCTACATCTATTTGCCACAGATATCTTCGCTTATGGATGAGAACCGCCTGCTTAATGAAGTGCTTCAAAATACTAAGAAGGAACTCCAACAAGTGATATCCAACCTTGAAGAAAAGCTCAAGGAACAAAAAGCAGGAGAAGCTGCTTTAAAATCTGAGGTTAAAAATCTCAAGGCTGAGGCTGCTGAGAAATCTTTATTGCAGAATTCTCTCAAGGAACTGCAAACCAAGTTAGCTCACTGTGAAGAAGAGAGCAGAAGACTAGCTGAGGCAAATAAAAAGCTTAAAGAAGATGTGTCTACATGCAAGTCCAAACAACGTGACCTTGAAGCAAAATATTCCACTGCCGTTGCTGAGAAGCACAAATCAGTTGAACAACTTCAGGATGCAGAAAGGACTATTGAAGATTTAACGCAGCAGCATTCTTCTCAAGGGCAGAAACTACAATCTCAGGTTTGCACCAAACATTTTTGTAATTATTTTGCGGCTAAATATTGTTGCTTTATGGTCATTAGCTACATCTATTTGCCACAGATATCTTCGCTTATAGATGAGAACCGCCTGCTTAATGAAGTGCATCAAAATACTAAGAAGGAACTCCAGCTAGTGATATCCAACCTTGAAGAACAGCTCAAGGAACAAAAAGCAGGAGAAGCTACTTTAAAATCTGAGGTTAAAAATCTCAAGGTTGAGGCTGCTGAGAAACCTTTATTGCAGAATTCTCTCAAGGAACTGCAAAACAAGTTAGCTCATTGTGAAGAAGAGAGAAGAAAACTAGCTGAGGCAAATATAAAGCTTAAAGAAGATGTGTCTACATCCAAGTCCAAACAACGTGACCTTGAAGCAAAATATTCCACTGCCGTTGCTGAGAAGCACAAATCAGTTGAACAACTTCAGGATGCAGAAAAGACTATTGAAGATTTAACGCAGCAGCATTCTTCTCAAGGGCAGAAACTACAATCTCAGGTTTGCACCAAACATTTTTGTAATTATTTTGCGGCTAAATATTGTTGCTTTATGGTCATTAGCTACATCTGTTTGCCACAGATATCTTCGCTTATGGATGAGAACCGCCAGCTTAATGAAGTGCATCAAAATACTAAGAAGGAACTCCAGCTAGTGATATCCAACCTTGAAGAACAGCTCAAGGAACAAAAAGCAGGAGAAGCTGCTTTAAAATCTGATGTTGAAAATCTCAAGGCTGAGGCTGCTGAGAAGCCTTTATTGCAGAATTCTCTCAAGGAACTGCAAAACAAGTTAGCTCACTGTGAAGAAGAACACAGAAAACTAGTTGAGGCAAATATAAAGCTTAAAGAAGATGTGTCTACATACGAGTCCAAACAAAGTGACCTTGAAGAAAAATATTCCACTGCTATTGCTGAGAATGATGAATCAGTTGAAAAACTTCAGGCTGCAAAAAGGACTATTGAAGATTTAATGCAACAACATTCTTCTCAAGGGCAGAAACTACAATCTCAGGTTTGCACCAAACTTTTTTCTAATTATTTTGCAGCTAAATACTATTGCTTTATGGTTATTAGCTACATCCGTTCGCCACAGATATCTTCGCTTACTGATGAGAACAACATGCTTAATGAAGTGCATCAGAATACTAAGAAGGAACTCCAGCTAGCGATATCTAACCTTGAAGAACAGCTCAAGGAACAAAAAGCAGGAGAAGCTGCTTTAAAATCTGAGGTTGAAAATCTCAAGGCTGAGGCTGCTGAGAAGCCTTTGTTGCAGAATTCTCTCAAGGAACTGCAAACCAAGTCAGCTCACTTTGAAGAAGAGAACAGAAAACTAGCTGAGGCAAATATAAAGCTTAAAGAAGATGTGTCTACATACGAGTCCAAACAAAGTGACCTTGAAGCAAAATATTCCACTACTGTTGCTGAGAAGGATGAATCAGTTGAACAACTTCAGGCTGCAAAAAGGACTATTGAAGATTTAATGCAACAACATTCTTCTCAAGGGCAGAAACTACAATCTCAGGTTTGCACCAAACTTTTTTGTAATTATTTTGCGGCTAAATGTTGTTTCTTTATGGTTATTAGCTACATCCGTTTGCCACAGATATCTTCGCTTACGGATGAGAACAACCTGCTTAATGAAGTGCATCAAAATACTAAGAAGGAACTCCAACAAGCGATATCTAACCTTGAAGAACAGCTCAAGGAACAAAAGGCAGGAGAAGCTGCTTTAAAATTTGAGGTTGAAAATCTCAAGGCTGAGGTTGCTGAGAAAACTTTGTTGCAAAATTCTCTCAAGGAACTGCAAACTAAGTCAGCTCCCTATGAAGAAGATAGCAGAAAACTAGCTGAGGCAAATATAAAGCTTAAAGAAGATGTGTCTACATACGAGTCCAAACAAAGTGACCTTGAAGCAAAATATTCCACTGCTGTTGCTGAGAAGGATGAATCAGTTGAACAACTTCAGGCCGCAAAAAGGACTATTGAAGATTTAATGCAGCAGCATTCTTCTCAAGGGCAGAAACTAGAATCTCAGGTTTGCACCAAACTTTTTTGTAATTATTTTGCGGCTAAATACTGTTGCTTTATGGTTATTAGCTACATTCGTTTGCCACAGATATCTTCGCTTACAGATGAGAACATGTTGCTTAATGAAGTGCATCAAAATACTAAGAAGGAACTGCAGCAAGTGATATCCAACCTTGAAGGACAACTCAAGGAACAAAAAGCAGGAGAAGTTGCTTTAAGATCTGAGTTGAAAATCTCAAGGCTGAGGTTGCTGAGAAACTTTTGTTGCAGAATTGCCTCAAGGATCTCGAAGAGAAATTGATGAAAACTGAAGCTCGACTGCAAAAAGAGGTAGAAATCAATTTCCCTGAAATAAAAAATCCACATATAAGCTCTTGGACGGCCAAAGAACGGGGCACATTCTTCTTTTAAATATTCTTTCTGACTCAGATGAATTGTAGGTTGAAAGCATTAAAGCGACTGCAGCGAAAAGAGAGGCAGAGGCTTCCCCAATGTCGAGTGTTAAGTTCATCGTGGGAGTGGCTATGGTGTCTGCGATCATTGGCCTCATTCTTGAGAAACGATACTAGATCAAGTTTTTGTGTTTTTGCTATCCCCTTGGCTGTTTGCAAAGCAAAACACAGATGGTTATGTATTATTCAAGTTTGTATTTAGTTTGTATATTGGGTTGCAGATGCTTTCGAAAATATAAGAATTTGTGTGTTTGTTGATACGAAAAGAAAAGGACGGTCTCAGTTGTTTTCGAGTCATATGGTCGGATCCCTAAATGAAATTACTTCATGGCCGTTTGATAAGTATTTAATTTTCAGTTTTTATTCTTTTTTTTGTTTTTGAAATTTGAAAACTGAAAACTCGTTCGACAACTATTTTTGATTGTCAGCTACAAAGCCTCATTTTTCTACCATGTAAACTACCTACTTGTAATTGTTTGTTGCAGGAACTTGCCCAACCAATTCACATCCCTGAAGGCTGGCCGCGGTCACATATTTTTCCTCCTAATTTCCGTCCCTCTGCAGTAATGCCAGGGAAAGAATATAATTGGCCCGAGCAGTATCTCTAGACATGCGAGTTTGCTAAGTGCCTTGCTTTCCGTAGGTACTTGAAGAAAGTGACGGTGGTGTGGTGAACTCATAAAGATGTTTGTCTTTGCATTCTGTCCCGCCGGCTCACAACGTTGTGTTTAACATTCTTCTTTAACCACTTTCAATCCGTTCAAAATTTCATTGTCATCATACCCTGTACATTGACCAACTGTCTAGTTTAACTCAAGATGTAGAAAAGATTATATCTTCGACGATAAATTACAAACCATACAAACTTAGTTACCTGAACCCAATTCTTCAACTTCATCAACCGAAAGTTCTAAAAGCCTGGAGTTCTCAGAGAGGGGATCAAGTGACATCCAATCAGGATTTTCAGTGTCTTCTTGGTGCATCTCCATCTCTGCTACCCACTCTTCGGCAATGCTGTCGTGGTCAGAAGATATAGGATCCGCGTACTCTTGTTCTTTGTGCTTATGAACCCTATAAGATAGTTGATTAGCAAAACATCTGTTTTCTTGGACCAAAGAACATTGGAAATACAAATCAACAGAACCTATGGTTGTATTGAACGAAAACAAGATCATTAAGCCGCTGATCTTACTCTGGACTATCCCAGTAATGATTGAGGGGGGATATTAGTTATACATGCCACGTAGGCAATTGCCATGGTAGTGATAGCTTTAGAATTAAGTAGGCTTCGAAATACCTTGTATAAAGATCTCTCTCTAAAAGATTCTGAGCTCTATCTTCTCACACAAGATTGCTTTTCATGTTATTCCTTTCTGTCAAGATTTATATTTCTGCGATTCATGCAATATAGTTAAGAATATATATATAACTAATCACTAAACATCCCAAGCTTAATAGCTAAGCAAGAATCTAATCTGGCGGTGGTTTTGATGCATTGATGTTCGGTTTGGCAATCTCTCGAATTCGAGCTTTTAATCTCTCCCATTTCTTCCATGGAAGATGCTCCATTGGTTAATTTGGTTTGCATGTGGTTTTGAAATGTTTTTTAGGTTTGATCTTATGCTTAATCACTAATTGTAATTATTTGAGGTGTTTTGCGGATAATATGGTTGCGAAAAGTTTGGATTTGCATGTTTGGTGAATCTGATGTCATTGGCATTGTACGTTTCTTTATTGAATTGTGTTTAGAACTTCATTTTGAAATAGAAATTTCAATTTGGAGTCATCAGAAACCAAAAAACGGCGATTAAATAGTAGTTTTAAATATATTGTATATGGTGGGGAATTTTGATGCGGGAATTATACGCGCACAAATTAAACCTTCTTTTTGACAATTGTAGTATAAGTATAAGTAGGGATCGTTCTGGACCGGGGATTAGGAGGGATTGTTAATCACTTGGATTTGACTCAAAAACGTAAAAACACAAAATAAAACACTATACTAGACTCAAAGAATGCAAAACTAAACTTTAAAACACTAAGACAAACCAAAAGACTCAAAACAAGTTCAAAAGACTCAAAACTGCCTAAAAACACTAACTAGGCAGTTTTTGACCTTAAACACAAATTTGGACGAAATTAAGTTGTAACTTGACTCAAGACTCTTAAAAACACAAACTAAATGTATTTCTAACTAATCTAACACTTTAAAATAAATGGGGGATTGGTTTTGACGAATTTAAACTAAATGCACAGATTCTAATTAAAACAGATTGTAAAAACGAAATTGATGAAATAGAATGATGAGAAACTAGTTAGAGGGTTCCTTATCCACACATGAACATATGCATATAATTTGATTCCCAGTTATGACTTCAACAAACGATGAATGACAATGCTCCAAGTTAATTAGGTCCGCTTAAATTAACTTTCAGATTTCCCTAGATTCATTGGATTGAATGGGATACACATTACAACCAAATTATTCCTAATCAAAGTCCCTAACCATGGAATACGCATGATAGAGACATTCAACAAAGATCATTAAGTTCAACGGAAATCATAAACATCGACTAGGCATTCATAACTATGGAATACGCATGTTAATCCAGCCTAGGGTTTACTAAATACAATCGTGACTAGCGATTTGTACTACTCATGAATATAAGTTCATAACGATTAGGTGAAATTCCCTTATATCCTAGCATCAAGTTTAGGCATGCAAATTAAGTGTCGACCCTCAACCCACATACATAAACAAGTTCTTAATCAAAACAGAAAAGTAAACCACATCTAAAGTTCATGAATTCATAACTGGAGTAAATCAAATCATAACCAACATATGTCCATGGCTTCAAATTCGCCTCTAACTAAAAAGAAATTAGTTCCACATGTTTAACATAATTGAACAACAAGTTAAATTAAACATGAAAACAGAAACAAGAGAAGAAGGATGAATTTGATGGAATTGAATGGATGGAAAGCTAGCTAAGGGGTTCATCTCCATACATGTTACACTTGCATAATAAAACGATTTCCAATTGCGTTTCAATAAACCATTAATTCTCAACACCCCAAGTTAACCGTGATGCACTAATTAACCTTCAAATCTTCCTTATGTCAATGAATTGGATGATGCATGCGACAATTCAAATCATTCTCCAACGGTCCTCAACATGAATGCATAGAAGAGGTACAGTGAGAGATCATTATGCTCTATGAAAATTATAAGTGTTGAAGAGGCAATTGTAACTATGAATGCATGATACTCTTGCCAAGAATTCATTTAACGCGATTGTTTATAAGCAACCTCCACTACTTGTGAATATAAGTTCGTAACTATTAGGTGAAACTCACTTATATTCTAGCGTCATATTCATGCATGAAAATTAAGTGTGCACTCTCAATAAGCATACATAAATAAGTTATCAATCAAACAGTTAAACAAATTGAATTCACAACTTATGAAACGCAATTAGAAGTAATCAAATCAAAATGCAAGCATAAACATATATTTCGAATCCACCCCTAGCCAAAGGGGGTTTAGTTCCTCATACGTACAAAACAAAGAGAATTGAAATTAAACATTGAATTCAAAGGAAAAGAAACACCTAAACATTCCAACAACTCAAACTTGAATTGTATGAACGTTTAGGCCCGCTTCTCTTCCTCTTTGTTGTAGCACAAGGTCTAAGGATAGTTTGATGGTGTGAATGTGTATGAATGGATGGGGAGTGGTGGATAGTGTTTTGGAGAGGGAAGAATGCACGGCAATGGATGAATTTCTGGCACAAAGGACTTATTTCTGTGGTGAATGAATCACCCCCCTTGTGGCTGCAATGGGTGTTTATTTATAGGTGAAAAAGAGGGAATATGACAGCTAGGAACTTGGTGGAAAGCTGGAAATGCAAAAGGGGAAAGCATGTGGCTGAAATAGCATGTGGAATGCTGGAAATCTGGATGGGTTATGCACGGCAAGGTAAGGGGGAGTGAATGTGTGATGGTGTGATTGAATGATTAAAGTGCATGTGGGTGGAAATGCATGTGTAATGGCTGGAAATGCAATGGGAGTGCACGGCAAAGGGGAGTTTGGGTGCATGTGGCTGAAATGCAAGGGGGAATGATGATGAATGCATGTGCAATGACAGCTAGGTTGGTTGTGGAAAGCTGGAATTGCACAAGGGGAATGCATGTGCACGGTTTTGGTGTGTGAATGGGAATGCAATCTGAAATGGGAGAGCATGTGGGTGGAAATGCATGTGGGTGAATGTGCATGTGCTTTGACAGCTAGGTTGAATTTAATTAAAGGGAGTGCATGTGGCTTGGCTGGAATGAATGGAATGCAATCTGAAATGGGAGATGGAATGGGATGCACGGCAATGATGGTGTTTGTGTGAATGATGGCAGATTGTGTGGGTGAGTGATTAGGTTGGAAATGCATGTGGTTGCAAGGTGTGAATGATTATGAGTGCATGTGGGTGAATTAAATGATGGAATGCATGTGAATTAGGTTGGAAAGCTGGAATGATGAAGTGGGAGTGCACGGCAAGGTTGGATTTGTGGTGGGTTGATGAAAGAATAATGTCAAGGTGTGGGATTGTTAAAGGGGGAAGTGCATGTGCAAGGTTGTTGTTGTGATAAGTGATAAGTGTATGGTTATGATAAGGAGATGAGTGTATGGTTATGATAAGGAGATGAATGAATGTGTTTAAATGGTTTAAAACAGGAAACAAGGCCCTTCCTTGCATGGCAAGGAAGGGAAACACCAAGGGACACACGGCAAGGGTAACAATGTTGGAAGGGACATTGTTTTGTGACCTAGAATAGGTAGGATTCCTTGATATTGCTCAAACAAAAGGTCTTTAGGTCTTCAATTTCGTCCATTCCTTTTGCTCCAAGCATATGCTATCCATTCCAAGCCCAATTTTGCTCCAAAATGCTCCAAAATGCATCTTTTTGCTTCCTTAGCCATATGAACCTAAAAACACACGAAAATGGCTTAAACTACTAAAACAACTATGAATTAACAATATAAATGCACGAAAACAAGCTAAGTAAGTCGCCTAAATATGCTCCTATCAAATCCGCATTTCATGAATTCTGCGAATATGATATGAAAGTGAGCCAGAGAAATCTGGCTAGTTATTCATATTAGCATGTGCCCTTGATCAATCGTGTTCTTTTTGGTATCAAACCAGTATTGTCAGTTCGGTCTGGTCCATAGAATACGATCGTTTACTATATAGATCATCCCTGTAGATGCTCCACGTCAGAGTTCCTTGTATTACCGCGACATTTCTTGCGCCCTTGATGTGTAAAGTTTGTAACTTTTTCCTTTGGCCTCAGATTTGTTTGAAGTTGTTTATCCAAGGGCAAAGCTGGTTGTTAGTGAGTTTGATGATCGGTCGCCTTCCCAGTCACCAGGTATTATCTTCGAATTGTCCGGCATCTTTTTATTTTTGTTTTGGTTTGGAGTTGGGACGCTGCCAAAAGACTTTACCCACTAATGAGTTGGTGCATCCTCGTCCTTGTTTTTACACATGTTGTTAGGATGCAGTTCAGAGCCTTTGCACAAGAGCAGTGTTGAAGAATTAACAGATAAGCACTCGAGAGCCTTAGAACTTCATTCTGCTTTCGAAGCCCCCATTGTGGAAGTTGAGACGAAGTTACAAGAAGCCATTAAAACATTCAGTCAGAGAGATTTGGAAGCTAATGAATTTTTTGTGCCCAATGGTTTGCACCAAACTTTTTTGTAATTATTTTGCGGCTAAATATTGTCGCCTTATGGTTATTAGCTTCATCTGTTTGCCACAGACAATTGTTGAACAACTTCAGGCTGCAAAAAGGGCTATTAAAGATTTAATGCAGCAGCATTCTTCTCAAGGGCAGAAACTACAATCTCAGGTTTGCACCAAACTTTTTTGTAATTATTTTGCGGCTAAATACTGTTGCTTTATGGTTATTAGCTACATCCGTTTGCCACAGATATTTCGCTTACCGATGAGAACAACCTGCTTAATGAAGTGCATCAGAATACTAAGAAGGAACTCCAGCTGGCGATATCTAACCTTGAAGAACAGCTCAAGGAACAAAAGACTTTACCCACTAATGATTTGGTGCATCCTCTTCCTTGTTTTTACACATGTTGTTACGATGCAGTTCAAAGCCTTTGCACAAGAGCAGTGTTGAAGAATTAACAGATAAGCACTCGAGAGCCTTAGAACTTCATTTTGCTTCCGAAGCCCGCATTGTGGAAGCTGAGACAAAGTTGCAATAAGCCATTGAAACATTCAGTCAGAGAGATTTGGAAGCTAATGGCATTTCTGTTGCCAGTGGTTTGCACTAAACTTTTTTGTAATTATTTTGCGGTTAAATATTGTCGCCTTATGGTTATTAGCTACATCTGTTTGCCACAGATAATTGTGCGCGAGGTCCTGCTCCAGCGAGAGATATCTGAACTTAAAGAACAGCTCAACGAACAAAGAGCACGAGAAGCTGCTTTAATATCTGAGGTTAAAATTCTCAAGGATGAGGTTGCTGAGAAACCTTTATTGCAGAATTCTCTCAAGGAACTGCAAACCAAGTCAGCTCGCTTTGAAGAAGAGAGAAGAAAACTAGCTGAGGCAAATATAAAGCTTAAAGAAGATGTGTCTACATGCAAGTACAAACAATGTGACCTTGAAGCAAAATATTCCACTGCCGTTGCTGAGAAGCACAAATCAGTTGAACAACTTCAGGCTGCAAAAAGGACTATTAAAGATTTAACGCAGCAGCATTCTTCTCAAGGGCAGAAACTACAATCTCAGGTTTGCACCAAACTTTTTTGTAATTATTTTGCGGCTAAATATTGTTGTTTTATGGTTATTAGCTACATCTGTTTGCCACAGATATCTTCGCTTATGGATGAGAACCGTCTGCTTAATGAAGTGCATCAAAATACTAAGAAGGAACTCCAGCAAGTGATATCCAACCTTGAAGAAAAGCTCAAGGAATAAAAAGCAGGATAAGCTGCTTTAAAATCTGAGGTTAAATATCTCAAGGCTGAGGCTGCTGAGAAACCTTTATTGCAGAATTCTCTCAAGGAACTGCAAACCAAGTTAGCTCACTATGAAGAAGAGAGCAGAAAACTAGGTGAGGCAAATAAAAAGCTTAACGAAGATGTGTCTACGTACGAGTCCAAACAAAGTGACCTTGAAGCAAAATATTCCACTGCCGTTGCTAAGAATGACAAATCAGTTGAACAACTTCAGGCTGCAAAAAAGACTATTGAAGATTTAACGCAACAGCATTCTTCTGAAGGGCAGAAACTACAATCTCAGGTTTGCACCAAACTTTTTTGTAATTATTTTGCGGCTAAATATTGTTGCTTTATGGTCATTAGCTACATCTGTTTGCCACATATATCTTCGCTTATGGATGAGAACCGCCTGCTTAATGAAGTGCATCAAAATACTAAGAAGGAACTTCAGCAAGTGATATCCAACCTTGAAGAACAGCTCAAGGAAGAAAAAGCAGGAGAAGCTGCTTTAAAATCTGAGGTTAAAAATCTCAAGGCTGAGGCTGCTGAGAAACCTTTTTTGCAGAATTCTCTCAAGGAACTGCAAACCAAGTTAGCTCGCTGTGAAGAATAGAGCAGAAAACTAGCTGAGGCAAATAAAAAGCTTAAAGAAGATGTGTCTACATACAAGTCCAAACAACTTGACCTTGAAGCAAAATATTCCACTGCTATTGCTGAGAAGGATGAATCAGTTGAAAAACTTCAGGCTGCAAAAAGGACTATTGAAGATTTAATGCAGCAGCATTCTTCTCAAGGGCAGAAACTAGAATCTCAGGTTTGCACCAAACTTTTTTGTAATTATTTTGCGGCTAAATACTATTGCTTTATGGTTATTAGCTACATCCGTTTGCCACAGATATCTTCGCTTACCGATGAGAACAACCTGCTTAATGAAGTGCATCAAAATACTAAGAAGGAACTCCAGCTAGCGATATCTAACCTTGAAGAACAGCTCAAGGAACAAAAAACAGGAGAAGCTGCTTTAAAATCTGAGGTTGAAAATCTCAAGGCTGAGGCTGCTGAGAAGCCTTTATTGCAGAATTCTCTCAACGAACTGCAAACCAAATCAGCTCACTTTGAAGAAGAGAGCAGAAAGCTAGCTGATGCAAATATAAAGCTTAAAGAAGATGTGTCTACATACGAGTCCAAACAAAGTGACCTGGAAGCAAAATATTCCACTGCTGTTGCTGAGAAGGATGAATCAGTTGAACAACTTCAGGCTGCAAAAAGGACAATTGAAGATTTAAAGCAGCAGCATTCTTCTCAAGGGCAGAAACTACAATCTCAGGTTTGCACCAAACTTTTTTGTAATTATTTTGCAGCTAAATGTTGTTGCTTTATGGTTATTAGCTACATCTATTTGCCACAGATATCTTCGCTTACGGATGAGAATAGCCTGCTTAATGAAGTGCATCAAAATACTAAGAAGGAACTCCAGCAAGCGATATCTAACCTTGAAGAACAGCTCAAGGAACAAAAAACAGGAGAAGCTGCTTTAAAATCTGAGGTTGAAAATCTCAAGGCTGAGGTTGCTGAGAAGCCTTTATTGCAGAATTCTCTCAAGGAACTGCAAACCAAGTCAGCTCACTGTGAAGAAGATAGCAGAAAACTAGCTAAGGCAAATATAAAGCTTAAAGAAGATGTGTCTACATACGAGTGCAAACAAAGTGACCTTGAAGCAAAATATTCCACTGCTGTTGCTGAGAATGATGAATCAGTTGAACAACTTCAGGCTGCAAAAAGGACTATTGAAGATTTAATGCAGAAGCATTCTTCTCAAGGGCAGAAACTACAATCTCAGGTTTGCACCAAACTTTTTTGTAATTATTTTGCGGCTAAATACTGTTGCTTTATGGTTATAAGTTACATCTGTTTGCCACAGATATCTTCGCTTACAGATGAGAACAGCCTGCTTAATGAAGTGCATCAAAATACTAAGAAGGAACTCCAGCAAGTGATATCCAACCTTGAAGAACAGCTCAAGGAACAAAAAGCAGGAGAAGCTGCTTTAAGATCTGAGTTGAAAATCTCAACGCTGAGGTTGCTGAGAGAACTTTGTTGCAAAATTTTCTCAAGGAACTCAAAGAGAAATTGGTGAAAACTGAAGCTCGACTGCAAAAAGAGGTAGAAATCAATTTCCCTAAAAAAAAATCCACAGATAAGCTCTTGGGCAGCCAAAGAACGGGGCACATTCATCTTTTAAATATTCTTTCTGACTCAGACGAATTGTAGGCTGAAAGCATTAAGGCGGCTGCAGCGAAAAGAAAGGCAGAG
This sequence comes from Pyrus communis, assembly GCF_963583255.1. Lineage (NCBI taxonomy): Eukaryota > Viridiplantae > Streptophyta > Magnoliopsida > Rosales > Rosaceae > Pyrus > Pyrus communis. Next base: position 8,047,107 of record NC_084809.1, on the reverse strand, counting down.
GCTTCCCCAATGCCAAGTGTTAAGTTCATCGTGGGAGTGGCTGTGGTGTCAGGGATCATCGGCCTCATTCTTGGGAAACGATACCAGATCAAGTTTTTGTGTTTTTGCTATCCCCTTGGCTGTTTGCAAAGCAAAACACAGATGGTTATGTATTATTCAAGTTTGCATTTAGTTTGTATATTAGGTTGCAGATGCTTTCGGAAATATAAGAATTTGTGCGTTTGTTGATACGAAAAGAAGAGGACGGTCTCAGTTGTTTTCGAGTCATATGGTCGGATCCCAAAATGAAATTACTTTAGGGCCGTTTGATAAGTATTTAATTTTCAGTTTTTATATTTCTTTTTGAAAATTGAAAACTGAAAACTCGTTCTGCAACTATTTTTGAAAAGTCAGCTACAAAGCCCCATTTTTCTACCATGTAAACTACCTACTTGTAATTGTTTGTTGCAGGAACTTGCCCAACCAATTCACATCCCTGAAGGCTGGCCGCGGTCACATATTTTTCCTTCTAATTTCCGTCACTCTGCAGTAATGCCAGGGAAAGAATATAATTGGCCCGAGCAGTATCTCTAGACATGCAAGTTTGCTAAGTGCCTTGCTTCCCGTAGGTACTTGAAGAAAGTGGCGGTGGTGTGGTGAACTCATAAAGATGTTGTCTTTGCATTCTGTCCCGCCGGCTCACAGCGCTGTGTTTAACATTCTTCTTTAACCACTTTCAATCCGTTCAAAATTTCATTGTCATCATACCCTGTACATTGACCAACTGTCCAGTTTAACTCAAGATGTAGAAAAGATTATATCTTCGACGATAAATTACAAACCATACAAACTTAGTTACCTGAACCCAATTCTTCAACTTCATCAACCGAAAGTTCTAAAAGCCTCAAGTTCTCAGAGGGGGGATCAAGTGACATCCAATCAGGATTTTCAGTGTCTTCTTGGTGCATCTCCATCTCTGCTACCCACTCTTCGGCAATGCTGTTGCGGTCAAATGATATAGGATCCACGTACTTCTGTTCTTTGTGCGTGTGAACCCTATAAGACAGTTGATTAGCAAAACATCTGTTTTCTTTGACCAAAGAACATTGGGAATACAAATCAACAGAACCTATGGTTTCCACTGACTTCTGTTTTAGTTTGAGGTTGTATTGAAGGAAAACAAGATCATTAAGCCGCTGTTGTTCTACGCTGTTCCTTGTCTTGTGCAACTGTTCGAAAGGAATCTGATTCTCCTGACACGGAACTAAGCTGCAAGTTTGACTGAGAATACGAATTGCCAAGCGTGCAAGGTTTGGGCAACCACCACCATATGTCGACCACCATTCAGCTAAGACAAACAGAGAGTTCAAAGAAATGAGCCAAAAGATGCAAGAACATCCAAACTCTCTGCAGCATATCCTAAAAATAGGAGCCCTCGTACCGAATTTTAAAAATAAATAAATAAATTAGATGGTCAGGGTATATTTTATGCAATTTATCATATCTATCATTCTATTACATAAAAGTTAACTGAGTTAAAATATGGCTTAATTACCTTTCGTCTACATGTATAGCCAAGTAACTAAAGAAACCATGTGACACAAAATAACAATGCATTCTAATGAACTATTCTCACCAGGACGCAGATTGTCCCTTGCTCGGACTGCCAAATTCCTCCCCAAATCTCCAACAGCATTTTTGTACATGTTGATCTCTTTGATTACTTCATCTTGGACTTTTATATCAGGAACCAATCTCTCTATGCAGTCAAACATCCTCGACACAATTTCATTATGCATGTCTCCTTTGAAGCTATAAAAGAACTTGGGATTAAGGTAAAATCCTGCCGCGTGAAGGGGAAAATCCCACAATTTTTTCCATCTGTGATCTATAATGTTCCAGTACACCTTATATTCTTCTTTCTTGACAAGTTCTATTTTGATTGTTTCTTTTGCTCGATACATCCCTGCAAAAACATATCCCATCGCTGGCCTCTTCTGGCTACCAACAATTCTCAAAACTCGCAAGAGCGGATTTGTTAAACGGGTGATCAAAATGCACGAAGACCAAAATGACTGATTACTGAATATATCTAACACTGCCGATCCTTCTGGTGTTTTAGAAAAGGGGCAGCCCGTCCACTCGTTTGAAGTAACCATCGACTGCAAATTATATTTAAGGTCAGCCATTTGTTTCAACGTCATAAAGTTTGTTGCAAACCTAGATACTCCCAGCCTAACAATGTCATTCCCAAACGTATACCTTCTCATCATGTTCAAAATGACAACGTGTTTGTAGATAAATCTTGTAATAGATCTAGCATGTTCAATTACAGAATTTATCCAGTCAACTTTTCCGAAATCCTCGAGCATCGAATCTATGCAAGCAGTGGAACAGGGAGACCAGTACAGGGTAGGGAACGTATCCATCAACTTCTTCCCAACAACAGAAAATTGCTCTTCAGTATTCGTAATGACTTGCAAAACATGTCCCACTCCAATTTCTTCCACCACTTCCTTGAAAAATGCAAACAAAGCATCTGGGGAAAAAATAAAGTAAGAAGCATCCACAGATTTCAAATAGATTGTTCCTTCAGGAGAGTACACTGCAAAATTTAGCAAAGTTCTACCCTTTTCAGAATTCCATTGGTTGACTAGAAGAGAACAACCTGTCCTTGCCCCAGTTTCCTTGTGTTGTTGAATTTCACTCTTCATCTCTTCAACTGCATTCTTCAACATCCAACCCCGAATGTCATCATATGAGGGTGCCACAGTCTCCTTTCCCCCAGAGGCAATTGCGTCAATCATTGGCTGGAAATAAACAGAGTTCTTCACTGCATCCAGGGGAGCCTGAATTTCATACAAAAACCGACCAATTGCCATATGTATTTGTTCAATGCTCAACCTTTTTACCTGGTAATCATTGCCGATGGTTCCATCATTCGCAGCCCCCAAAGCATTTTCTTCCCTTACCCTCTTCTTCACACTCACATTTGTATTACTTACGCCAACGTCTTCATTTTCCAACAAATTTGAATTGGGAAAAGTAGTACCTAATGTAATAGGAACAGGAGGTGAAGCATTACTCAATTTCGTAACAGCATTAACTGAACCAGTTGCTGCTTTAGAAGGTCTACCCCTCCGCCTTACTCTTCTATCAATACTCAATCCAGCATCTTCCTGATCTACTGAAAAATTCAGTTTGATGCCAACTTCTTTGTTTTGCGATAAATTTGAATTGGGAAAAGCATTGCCTACTGAAATAGGAAAAGGAGCTGAAACACTACTCAATTTCGTAACACCGGCATGAACTGAACCAGAACAGGTAGCACCACCTGAAGGTCTACCCCTCTGCCGTTCTCTTCTATCAACACTTGTCCCACCATCTTCCTCTTCATCTACCGAAAAATCCAATTTGGGTACTCCAATTAATCCCTGCTGAGCATTACTCCTGTAAGAATTATCTACTTCAAGGGGCACATTCGTCAAATTATCACTTAACCTAATTCCTCCATTCCCACTCATCCCACCAGCCTCCTCATCATTCACCACCGCATTCGAATCGTGTCCTACAACCAATTTATACTCTCCATTTTCGCCCAATGAACCGTCAATTTCGCTAATACTACAATGCGGGTTAGCAACAATTCGACTCTTCCTCTGCCTAAACGCTGCAATCCCATCATCCAAACTCTGCAACATTGATTCTAACATCCAGCGGGGCCTGATCACAGGTAAGGCCATTGCCCTTCCGACCGGCAAGGTGGGATTTAAGCCGAGTAATCCCACCACCCTGAAACAACTTGCCGCAATATATACACTTTTTCAACTCAACTCTAACCCCATTGGGTTGGTCTTTCATGAAAAGTTGGCAGTGTTTCCATGCCGGGTCTTGTTTCTGAGGAGAAACAGCTACGGGCTCGAAACCCGCCAAAGATATCATCTTAATCAACTAAAATAATCAATCAATTAATCAATCAAATTACTAGCCTGTGAATATTGTCGAAAATTTTCTGAGAATTTAATATGTAGTGGTGAAGATTTTGCATTTTCCAGAAAGAATTCGAAGGAGAAGAGTGGGAAGAAGATGACTTACTTGTCTCTGGTGATTTCTCTCAGCCTTTGGAGGATTTTGGGAACACAGAGAGAGAGAGAGAGAGAGGAGGGGGGGAGTGGTTTGTTTGGGAGAGAGAAACGAGCGTCCGTGCGGGCTTTAGATGGATTTTTGTGTTGAGAAAAAAGGTCAACCAGTTTGTCAAACCGGTGAATTTTTTTTTTGTTCTTTTAGCCAAAATGGGATTTGACTGTTATAACTTCTCAGAGCAAATCCAGCATGCTCTTTAGCCTGGTGGATAGGGAACAAAAGCAAACCCATCCCCACTCAAACTAGTTCCAGCTTATTCGGGCAGTTGGGTGAAGGGGGAGCCCGTGGGAAAGGGGAGACGGGAGTCCAAGGTCCGAGCGTCCAAGGGCTTTGTGATGCAAGGCTAACGTCAGTCAGGTTATAAAAAAATTTGCGTCAGGCGCGTGCATAACACTTGCGCATGGGGGTGCATTACTGACAAGATTTCAGGCGGTAGGGCCCGCGTGTCAGCCCCAGTCAATCACTTTGAATCTAGACCGTTTGATTTCCAGATCAACAATCCAGTTTGTTCGGTTTTAAAAAAATTTAGAAAAAGAAAAAAAATCAGAAATGTTTGGGTGGGCCACATGTCTCATTTTGGACTGTTGGATTTCAAATTTTTTGTAATCCGACGGTCCAAATTAATTAAGTTAATAAAAATTTTAAAACTAATTAAAAATCAGAAGAAAAAAAAATTTTAATTATAATTTTTTTTATTTTTTATAAATACCTTACCATTTTCTCTCACCTTACACCACATTTCAATATTTTCAATTGCCAATTGCCATGGGGGACCTTCCTACACTGGAAGTGCTCTCATTTTGGCCTTTAAGATTTAAAATTAATAGAAATGTGCATGAGATTGTCCATCATAATCACTTTGTTCATTCCGTGAAAAATCTCCGTTAGAATAAGGAAACCTACCTTACACTATCACATCTTGGCCTGGGCCCCCGCCATATCCCGGGCTCGACTCCACCGTAGCACGATATTGTCTACTTTGGGCCCCGACCACGCCCTCACGGTTTTGTTTTTGGGAACTCACACGAGAACTTTTCAGTGGGTCACCCATCCTGGGATTGCTCTCTCGCGAACTCGCTTAACTTCAGAGTTCCTACGGAACCCGAAGCCAGTGAGCTCCCAAAAGGCCTCGTGCTAGGTAGGGATGAGAATATACATATAAGGATCACTCCCCTGGGCGATATGATATCTTAAATACACTATACTAATAGTAAAGATGCGTAGTAGCATTCAAAGATCACTCTTTGGCCTTTAGACTCGCTTCAGCGACTTTGCCCTTTAAGTGACAAGGGGTAGTAAGACAAGGAGTAATATAAGAGTGGCTCGGTCATCAACAGGCCTCTCCTTATTCATTCTACTTATTCATTCTATGATCCAAAAGGTAACCGACTTTTTCTCCGGTTTCCGCAACCATCACCATTTGTCACTTCGATTACTTCTTCATTTTCCAACCAGGATACTGGTGAATTTGATCGAGGAGACGGACGTCTATCTTGGCTATCTAGCTATGACTAAAAAAACCTACTTGTGACAACTCAACACTGGAAGCTCATCCAAAGCTTGACCAGGAGATGGTTGAGCGCACAAGAAATAAACTAAAGCAAGAACCCGCGGCTTCCCTTTTCCTCTTTACTTTCTATATTCCCATGTGCAATGATGGAGATGGAGTCCTTGTGATCAGCAGAATTCTAAAACTACGGAACCAACTGGTTTCAAATCGGGAGAACACCATCCGAAGCAACAACCTCAACAGTTTTTGTGTGTGTGTGTGTGTGTGTGAATGAAAGAGATATAGAGAGAGGTAAGTGATGGAGAAGTCAGGAGGGGTTTCACAATATAAGAAGGAAAAAGGTGGCAACCTAATCGAAAGGGGATAAAATGACAAAAATACCCTTAATTTTTGTCTAATCGTTTTGGCCCATGTTTATTAATTGAGAGTATTTTTCTAATTTTAGTCCAAATTTAATAGAAAATTTTTACGGAATAACCAAAATAATTGACGGTAGAGAAACTCATGACCACTTCTACTAATTTCAGATCTCAAAAACGAAAAAATGAATTATGCCGATCTCAAAGATCATAACTGCCCTTCAAACAACTAACTATTACTTTACCGGTACTAGGCCTGTTAAAAAGAAACCATGCGACACAAAATAACAATGCATTCTAAAGAAACCATTCGTCTACATGTATAGCCAAGTAACTAAAGAAACTATGCGACACAAAATAACAATGCATTCTAATGAACTATTCTCACCAGGACGCAGATTGTCCCTTGCTCGGACTGCCAAATTCCTCCCCAAATCTCCAACAGCATTTTTGTACAAGTTGATCTCTTTGATTACTTCATCTTGGAGTTTTATATCAGGAACCAATCTCTCTATGCAGTCAAACATCGTCGACACAATTTCATTATGCATGTCTCCTTTGAAGCTATAAAAGAACTTGGGATTAAGGTAAAATCCTGCAGCGTGAAGGGGAAAATCCCACAATTTTTTCCATCTGTGATCTATAATGTTCCAGTACACCATATATTCTTCTTTCTTGACAAGTTCTATTTTGATTGTTTCTTTTGCTCGATACATCCCTGCAAAAACATATCCCATCGCTGGCCTCTTCTGGCTACCAACAATTCTCAAAACTCGCAAGAGCGGATTTGTTAAACGGGTGATCAAAATGCACGAAGACCAAAATGACTGATTACTGAATATATCTAACACTGCCGATCCTTCTGGTGTTTTAGAAAAGGGGCAGCCCGTCCACTCGTTTGAAGTAACCATCGACTGCAAATTATATTTAAGGTCAGCCATTTGTTTCAACGTCATAAAGTTTGTTGCAAACCTAGATACTCCCAGCCTAACAATGTCATTCCCAAACGTATACCTTCTCATCATGTTCAAAATGACAACGTGTTTGTAGATAAATCTTGTAATAGATCCAGCCTGTTCAATTACAGAATTTATCCACTCAACTTTTCCGAAATCCTCGAGAATCGAATCTATGCAAGCACTGGAACAGGGAGACCAGTACAGGGTAGGGAACGTATCCATCAACTTCTTCCCAACAACAGAAAATTGCTCTTCACTATTTGTAATGACTTGCAAAACATGTCCCACTCCAATTTCTTCCACCACTTCCATGAAAAATGCAAACAAAGCATCTGGGGAAAAAATAAAGTAAGAAGCATCCACAGATTTCAAATAGATTGTTCCTTCAGGAGAGTACACTGCAAAATTTAGCAAAGTTCTACCCTTTTCAGAATTCCATTGGTTGACTAGAAGAGAACAGCCTGTCCTCGCCCCAGTTTCCTTGTGTTGTTGAATTTCACTCTTCATCTCTTCAACTGCATTCTTCAACATCCAACCCCGAATGTCATCATATGAGGGTGCCACAGTCTCCTTTCCCCCAGAGGCAATTGCGTCAATCATTGGCTGGAAATAAACAGAGTTCTTCACTGCATCCAGGGGATCCTGAATTTCATACAAAAACTGACCAATTGCCATATGTATTTGTTCAATGCTCAACCTTTTTACCTGGTAATCATTGCCGATGGTTCCATCATTCGCAGCCCCCAAAGCATTTTCATCCCTTACCCTCTTCTTCACACTCACATTTGTATTACTTACGCCAACGTCTTCATTTTCCAACAAATTTGAATTGGGAAAAACAGTACCTAATGCAATAGGAACAGGAGGTGAAGCATTACTCAATTTCGTAACAGCATTAACTGAACCAGTTGCTGCTTTAGAAGGTCTACCCCTCCGACTTGTAGTACTAGTGAAGGGAGGGAGACAACTGTAATATCTGCGTTCAACTTTAGTGAGATAGAAATGAGTCCGATCCCAGTTTGTTGTTGCTTCCAAAAGAATGCTGTATTGGATTTTCAGTGTCTTCTTGGTGCATCTCCATCTCTGCTACACACTCTTCGGCAATGCTGTCGCGGTCAAATGATATAGGATCCGCGTACTCCTGTTCTTTGTGCTTATGAACCCTACAAGACAGTTGATTAGCAAAACATCTGTTTTCTTGGACCAAAGAACATTGGAAATACAAATCAACAGAACCTATGATTTCCACTTGTGTTTTAGTCTGAGGTTGTAATGAACGAAAACAAGATCATTAAGCCGCTGATCTTAATCTGGACTATCCCATTAATGATTGAGGGGGGATATTGGATATACATGCCACGTAGGCAATTGCCATGTCAGTGATAGCTTTAGAATTAAGTAGTCTTCGAAATACCTTGCATAAAGATCTTTTCCCTCTCTCATTTGCAATCGGTTGGTTATATTGTAATAAACACTCTTCTAGATAAGCAAGTCAAAGAGCTCGAGCAGAAAGTGCAGCTGGCAGATACCAAAGTAACAGAAAGGGTATGTTTATTTCTGTTTCCAACTCACTTTATAGTTACCACCACAGTAGAAATTCCGAAAACAGCATACGCTAGTTACGTAATCTTAAGCTCTCAGTAGATGTCAATTTTTTGGACTTAATTGTCGAAAACAACTCGGGGAAATGAAAACATTAAACCATACCAAAAGGGTTTCAGCTTGCACAAGGCTTTTAACTTACAAGAATTCGAGCGGGAGATTAAATTTACTTATGTTTAAATGATCGTGTTGCAGGGTGATGGAGGCAGTGTAGCCGGACTGGAAGTGAAATCCAGGGACATTGGATCAACCATTTCAACTCCATCGAAAAGGAAGAGCAAGAAGAAGTCAGAAGCAACACCTGCTCAAACCTCATCATCTGCAAATATCCATACACATACAACTGCGGCTTCCCCAATGACAAGCGTTAAGTTCATCGTGGGAGTGGCTGTGGTGTCTGTGATCATCGGCCTCATTCTTGGAAAACGATACTAGATCAAGTTTTTGTGTTTTCGGGTTTGTCCGTCAGGTTTTGGTTGATTACTTCGTTAATTGTTTCGCTTTGTGGACATTATCCACAGAAAGATTGAAGGCTTTGTTTTTGTGCTTTCAAGCTTGGTTTTTGAGAGGTTGTTGGTTTTTCAGAGGTATGTGGACTTGTAGTACTAGTGAAGGGAGGGAGACAACTGTAATATCTGCGTTCAACTTTAGTGAGAAAGAAATGAGTCCGATCCCAGTTTGTTGTTGCTTCCAAAAGAATGCTGTATTGGATTTTCAGTGTCTTCTTGGTGCATCTCCATCTCTGCTACGCACTCTTCGGCAATGCTGTCGCGGTCAAATGATATAGGATCCGCGTACTCCTGTTCTTTGTGCTTATGAACCCTACAAGACAGTTGATTAGCAAAACATCTGTTTTCTTGGACCAAAGAACATTGGAAATACAAATCAACAGAACCTATGGTTTCCACTTGTGTTTTAGTCTGAGGTTGTAATGAACGAAAACAAGATCATTAAGCCGCTGATCTTAATCTCGACTATCCCATTAATGATTGAGGGGGGATATTGGATATACATGCCACCTAGGCAATTGCCATGTCAGTGATAGCTTTAGAATTAAGTAGTCTTCGAAATACCTTGCATAAAGATCTTTTCCCTCTCTCATTTGCAATCGGTTGGTTATATTGTAATAAACACTCTCTCTCTCTAAAAGATTCTGAGCTCTATCTTCTCACACAAGATTGCTTTTCATGTTATTCCTTTCTCTCAAGATTTATATTTCTGCAATTCATGCAAGATAGTTAAGAATATATATAACCAATCACTAAACATCCCAAGCTTAATAGCTAAGTAAGAATCTAATCTGGCGGTGGTTTTGATGCATTGCTGTTCGGTTAGGCAATCTCTCGAATTCGAGCTTTTAATCTCTCCCATTTCTTCCGTGGAAGCTGCTCCATTGGTTAATTTGGTTTGCATTTGGATTTGAAATGTTTTTTAGGTTTGATCTTATGCTTAATCACTAATTGTAATTATTTGAGGTGTTTTACGGATAATATGGTTGCGAAAACCGGGTTAAGTTTGGATTTGCACGTTTGGTGATTCTGATGTCATTGGCATTGTGCGTTTCTTTATTGAATTGTGTTTAGAACTTCATTTTGAAATAGAAATTTCAATTTGGAGTCATTAGAAACCGAAAAAAGGCGATTAAATGGTAGTTTTGAATATATTGTATATAGTGGGGAATCCACATTTCATGAATTCTGCGAATATGATATGAAAGTGAGCCTGAGAAATCTGGCTAGTTATTCATATTAGCATGTGCCCTTGATCAATCGTGTTCTTCTTGGTATCAAACCAGTATTGTCAGTTCGATCTGGTCCATAGGATACGATCGTTTACTATATAGATCATCCCTGTAGAAGCTCCATGTCAGAGTTCCTTGTATTACCGCAACATTTCTTGTGCCCTTGATGTGTAAAGTTTGTAACTTTTTCCTTTGGCCTCAGATTTGTTTGAAGTTGTTGATCCAAGGGCAAAGCTAGTTGTCAGTGAGTTGGATGATCGGTCGTCTTCCCAGTCACCAGGTATTGTCTTCGAATTGTCCTGCATCTTTTTATTTTTGTTTTGGTTTGGAGTCGGGACGCTGCCAAAAGACTTTACCCACTAATGAGTTGGTGCATCCTCTTCCTTGTTTTTACACATGCTGTTAGGATGCAGTTCAAAGCCTTTGCACAAGAGCAGTGTTGAAAAATTAACAGATAAGCACTCTAGAGCCTTAGAACTTCATTCTACTTCTGAAGCCCGCATTGTGGAAGCTGAAACGAAGTTGCAAGAAGCCATTGAAACATTCAGTCAGAGAGATTTGGAAGCTAATGGGACAACAGGTCAGTGGTTTGCACCAAACTTTTTTGTAATTATTTTGTGGCTAAATATTGTTGCTTTATGGTTATTAGCTACATCTGTTTGCCACAGGAATCTACGCCTACGAATAATTATGAAGTGTATGAAAATACTAAGAAGGAACTCCAGCAAGCGATATCTAACCTTGAAGAACAGCTCAAGGAACAAAAAACAAGAGAAGATGCTTTAAAATCTGAGGTTAAAAATCTCAAGGCTGAGGTTACTGAGAAGCCTTTATTGCAGAATTCTCTCAAGGAACTGCAAACCAAGTCAGCTCACTGTGAAGAAGAGAGCAGAAAACTAGTTGAGGCAAATATAAAGCTTAAAGAAGATGTGTCTACATACGAGTCCAAACAAAGTGACCTTGAAGCAAAATATTCCACTGCTGTTGCTGAGAAGGATGAATCAGTTGAACAACTTCAGGCTGCAAAAAGGACAATTGAAGATTTAAAGCAGCAGCATTCTTCTCAATGGCAGAAACTACAATCTCAGGTTTGCACCAAACTTTTTTGTAATTATTTTGCGGCTAAATATTGTTGCTTTATGGTTATTAGCTACATTTGTTTGCCAAAGATATCTTCGCTTATGGATGAGAGCAGAAAACTAGCTGAGGCAAATATAAAGCTTAAAGAAGATGTCTCTACATACGAGTCCAAACAAAGTGACCTTGAAGCAAAATATTCCACTGCTGTTGCTAAGAACGATGAATCAGTTGAACAACTTCAGGCTGCAAAAAGGACAATTGAAGATTTAAAGCAGCAGCATTCTTCTCAAGGGCAGAAACTACAATCTCAGGTTTGCACCAAACTTTTTTGTAATTATTTTGCGGCTAAATATTGTTGCTTTATGGTTATTAGCTGCATTTGTTTGCCACAGATATCTTCGCTTATGGATGAGAACCGCCTGCTTAATGAAGTGCGTCAAAATACTAAGAAAGAACTCCAGCAGGTGATATTCAACCTTGAAGAACAGCCTAAGGAACAAAAAGCAGGAGAAGCTGCTTTAAAATCTGAGGTTGACAATCTCAAGGTTGAGGCTGCTGAGAAGCCTTTGTTGCAGAATTCTCTCAAGGAACTGCAAACCAAGTCAGCTCACTTTGACGAAGAGAGAAGAAAACTAGCTGAGGCAAATATCAAGCTTAAAGAAGATGTGTCTACATACGAGTCCAAACAAAGTGACCTTGAAGCAAAATATTCCACTGCTGTTGCTGAGAAGGATGAATCAGTTGAACAACTTCAGGCTGCAAAAAGGACAATTGAAGATTTAAAGCAGCAGCATTCTTCTCAAGGGCAGAAACTACAATCTCAGGTTTGCACCAAACTTTTTTGTAATTATTTTGCGGCTAAATGTTGTTTCTTTATGGTTATTAGCTACATCTGTTTGCCACAGATATCTTCGCTTACGGATGAGAACAACCTGCTTAATGAAGTGCATCAAAATACTAAGAAGGAACTCCAGCAAGCGATATCTAACCTTGAAGAACTGGTCAAGGAACAAAAGGCAGGAGAAGCTGCTTTAAAATCTGAGGTTGAAAATCTCAAGGCTGAGGTTGCTGAGAAAACTTTGTTGCAGAATTCTCTCAAGGAACTGCAAACTAAGTTAGCTCCCTATGAAGAAGAGAGCAGAAAACTAGCTGAGGCAAATATAAAGCTTAAAGAAGATGTGTCTACATACGAGTCCAAACAAAGTGACCTTGAAGCAAAATATTCCACTGCTGTTGCTGAGAAGGATGAATCAGTTGAACAACTTCAGGCCGCAAAAAGGACTATTGAAGATTTAATGCAGCAGCATTCTTCTCAAGGGCAGAAACTAGAATCTCAGGTTTGCACCAAACTTTTTTGTAATTATTTTGCGGCTAAATACTGTTGCTTTATGGTTATTAGCTACATTCGTTTGCCACAGATATCTTCGCTTACAGATGAGAACATGTTGCTTAATGAAGTGCATCAAAATACTAAGAAGGAACTGCAGCAAGTGATATCCAACCTTGAAGGACAGCTCAAGGAACAAAAAGCAGGAGAAGTTGCTTTAAGATCTGAGTTGAAAATCTCAAGGCTGAGGTTGCTGAGAAACTTTTGTTGCAGAATTGCCTCAAGGATCTCGAAGAGAAATTGATGAAAACTGAAGCTCAACTGGAAAAAGAGGTAGAAATCAATTTCCCTGAAAAAAAAAATCCACATATAAGCTCTTGGGCGGCCAAAGAACGGGGCACATTCTTCTTTTAAATATTCTTTCTGACTCAGACGAATTGTAGGTTGAAAGCATTAAGGTGACTGCATCGAAAAGAGAGGCAGAGGCTTCCCCAATGTCGAGTGTTAAGTTCATCGTGGGAGTGGCTATGGTGTCTACGATCATTGGCCTCATCCTCGAGAAACGATACTAGATCAAGTTTTTGTGTTTTTGCTATCCCCTTGGCTGTTTGCAAAGCAAAACACAGATGGTTATGTATTATTCAAGTTTGTATTTAGTTTGTATATTGGGTTGCAGATGCTTTCGGAAATATAAGTATTTGTGTGTTTGTTGATACGAAAAGAAGATGACGGTCTCAGTTGTTTTCGAGTCATGTGGTCGGATCCCTAAATGAAATTACTTCATGGCCGTTTGCTAAGTATTTAATTTTCAGTTTTTATTCTTCTTTTTTTTTTGAAATTTGAAAATTGAAAACTCGTTCGACAACTATTTTTTATTGTCAGCTACAAAGCCTCATTTTTCTACCATGTAAACTACCTACTTGTAATTGTTTGTTGTAGGAACTTGCCCAACTAATTCACATCCCTGAAGGCTGGCCGCGGTCAACCAACAAAGAGCACGAGAAGCTTCTTTAATATATGAGGTTAGAAATCTCAAGGCTGTGGCTGCTGAGAAACCTTTATTGCAGAATTCTCTCAAAGAACTGCAAACCAAGTCAACAACCATTGAAGAAGAGAGAAGAAAACTAGCTGAGGCAAATATAAAGCTTAAAGAAGATGTGTCTACATGCAAGTCCAAACAACTTGACCTTGAAGCAAAATATTCCACTGCCGTTGCTGAGAAGCACAAATCAGTTGAACAACTTCAGGATGCAGAAAGGACTATTGAAGATTTAACGCAGCAGCATTCTTCTCAAGGGCAGAAACTACAATCGCAGGTTTGCACCAAAAATTTTTGTAATTATTTTGCGACTAAATAGTGTTGCTTTATGGTTATTAGTTACATCTATTTGCCACAGATATCTTCGCTTATGGATGAGAACCGCCTGCTTAATGAAGTGCTTCAAAATACTAAGAAGGAACTCCACCAAGTGATATCCAACCTTGAAGAAAAGCTCAAGGAACAAAAAGCAGGAGAAGCTGCTTTAAAATCTGAGGTTAAAAATCTCAAGGCTGAGGCTGCTGAGAAATCTTTATTGCAGAATTCTCTCAAGGAACTGCAAACCAAGTTAGCTCACTGTGAAGAAGAGAGCAGAAGACTAGCTGAGGCAAATAAAAAGCGTAAAGAAGATGTGTCTACATGCAAGTCCAAACAACGTGACCTTGAAGCAAAATATTCCACTGCCGTTGCTGAGAAGCACAAATCAGTTGAACAACTTCAGGATGCAGAAATGACTATTGAAGATTTAACGCAGCAGCATTCTTCTCAAGGGCAGAAACTACAATCTCAGGTTTGCACCAAACATTTTTGTAATTATTTTGCGGCTAAATATTGTTGCTTTATGGTCATTAGCTACATCTGTTTGCCACAGATATCTTCGCTTATAGATGAGAACCGCCTGCTTAATGAAGTGCATCAAAATACTAAGAAGGAACTCCAGCTAGTGATATCCAACCTTGAAGAACAGCTCAAGGAACAAAAAGCAGGAGAAGCTACTTTAAAATCTGAGGTTAAAAATCTCAAGGTTGAGGCTGCTGAGAAACCTTTATTGCAGAATTCTCTCAAGGAACTGCAAAACAAGTTAGCTCACTGTGAAGAAGAGAGAAGAAAACTAGCTGAGGCAAATATAAAGCTTAAAGAAGATGTGTCTACATCCAAGTCCAAACAACGTGACCTTGAAGCAAAATATTCCACTGCCGTTGCTGAGAAGCACAAATCGGTTGAACAACTTCAGGATGCAAAAAAGACTATTGAAGATTTAACGCAGCAGCATTATTCTCAAGGGCAGAAACTACAATCTCAGGTTTGCACCAAACATTTTTGTAATTATTTTGCGGCTAAATATTGTTGCTTTATGGTCATTAGCTACATCTGTTTGCCACAGATATCTTCGCTTATGGATGAGAACCGCCAGCTTAATGAAGTGCATCAAAATACTAAGAAGGAACTCCAGCTAGTGATATCCAACCTTGAAGAACAGCTCAAGGAACAAAAAGCAGGATAAGCTGCTTTAAAATCTGATGTTGAAAATCTCAAGGCTGAGGCTGCTGAGAAGCCTTTATTGCAGAATTCTCTCAAGGAACTGCAAAACAAGTTAGCTCACTGTGAAGAAGAAAGCAGAAAACTAGTTGAGGCAAATATAAAGCTTAAAGAAGATGTGTCTACATACGAGTCCAAACAAAGTGACCTTGAAGCAAAATATTCCACTGCTATTGCTGAGAATGATGAATCAGTTGAAAAACTTCAGGCTGCAAAAAAGACTATTGAAGATTTAATGCAACAACATTCTTCTCAAGGGCAGAAACTACAATCTCAGGTTTGCACCAAACTTTTTTGTAATTATGTTGCAGCTAAATACTATTGCTTTATGGTTATTAGCTACATCTCTTCGCCACAGATATCTTCGCTTACCGATGAGAACAACCTGCTTGATAAAGTGCATCAGAATACTAAGAAGGAACTCCAGCTAGCGATATCTAACCTTGAAGAACAGCTCAAGGAACAAAAAGCAGGAGAAGCTACTTTAAAATCTGAGGTTGAAAATCTCAAGGCTGAGGCTGCTGAGAAGCCTTTATTGCAGAATTCTCTCAAGGAACTGCAAACCAAGTCAGCTCACTTTGAAGAAAAGAGCAGAAAACTAGTTGAGGCAAATATAAAGCTTAAAGAAGATGTGTCTACATACGAGTCCAAACAAAGTGACCTTGAAGCAAAATATTCCACTGCTGTTGCTGAGAATGATGAATCAGTTGAACAACTTCAGGCTGCAAAAAGGACTATTGAAGATTTAATGCAGCAGCATTCTTCTCAAGGGCAGAAACTACAATCTCAGGTTTGCACCAAACTTTTTTGTAATTATTTTGCGGCTAAATACTATTGCTTTATGGTTATTAGCTACATCTGTTCGCCACAGATATCTTCACTTACCGATGAGAACAACCTGCTTAATGAAGTGCATCAGAATACTAAGAAGGAACTCCAGCTAGCGATATCTAACCTTGAAGAACAGCTCAAGGAACAAAAAACAGGAGAAGCTGCTTTAAAATCTGAGGTTGAAAATCTCAAGGCTGAGGTTGTTGAGAAGCCTTTATTGCAGAATTCTCTCAAGGAACTGCAAACCAAGTCAGCTCACTTTGAAGAAGAGAGCAGAAAACTAGCTGAAGCAAATATAAAGCTTAAAGAAGATGTGTCTACATACGAGTCCAAACAAAGTGACCTTGAAGCGAAATATTCCACTGCTGTTGCTGAGAATGATGAATCAGTTGAACAACTTCAGGCTACAAAAACGACTATTGAAGATTTAATGCAGCAGCATTCTTCTCAATGGCAGAAACTACAATCTCAGGTTTGCACCAAACTTTTTTGTAATTATTTTGCGGCTAAAAGCATTAAGGCGGCTGCAAAGCATTAAGGCGGCTGCAGCCAAACTTTTTTAAATATTCTTTCTGACTCTGACGAATTGTAGGCTGAAAGCATTAAGGCGGCTGCAGCGAAAAGAGAGGCAGAGGCTTCCCCAATGCCGAGTGTTAAGTTCATCGTGGGAGTGGCTGTGGTGTTTGCGATCATCGGCCTCATTCTTGGGAAACGATATTAGATCAAGTTTTTGTGTTTTTGCTATCCCCTTGGCTATTTGCAAAGAAAAACACAGATGGTTATGTATTATTCAAGTTTGTATTTGGTTTGTATATGGGGTTGCAAATTCTTTCGGAAATATAAGAATTTGTGCGTTTGTTGATACAAAAAGAAGAGGACGGTCTCAGTTGTTTTCGAGTCATATGGTCGGATCTCAAAATGAAATTACTTCAGGGCCGTTTGATAAGTATTTAATTTTCAGTTTTTATATTTCTTTTTGAAAATTGAAAACTGAAAACTCGTTCGGCAACTATTTTTGATTGTTAGCTACAAAGCCCCCATTTTTCTGCCATGTAAACTACCTACTTGTAATTGTTTGTTGCAGGAATTTGCCCAACCAATTCACATCCCTGAAGGCTGGCCGCGGTCACATATTTTTCCTCCTAATTTCCGTCACTCTGCAGTAATGCCAGGGAAAGAATATAATTGGCCCGAGCAGTATCTCTAGACATGCGAGTTTGCTAAGTGCCTTCCTTCCCGTAGGTACTTGAAGAAAGTGGCGGTGGTGTGGTGAACTCATAAAGATGTTTGTCTTTGCATTCTGTCCCGCCGGCTCACAGCGCTGTGTTTAACATTCTTCTTTAACCACTTTCAATCCGTTCAAAATTTCATTGTCATCATACCCTGTACATTGACCAACTGTCCAGTTTAACTCAAGATGTAGAAAAGATTATATCTTCGACGATAAATTACAAACCATACAAACTTAGTTACCTGAACCCAATTCTTCAACTTCATCAACCGAAAGTTCTAAAAGCCTCGAGTTCTCAGAGGGGGGATCAAGTGACATCCAATCAGGATTTTCAGTGTCTTCTTGGTGCATCTCCATCTCTGCTACCCACTCTTCGGCAATGCTGTTGCGGTCAAATGATATAGGATCCACGTACTTCTGTTCTTTGTGCGTATGAACCCTATAAGACAGTTGATTAGCAAAACATCTGTTTTCTTTGACCAAAGAACATTGGGAATACAAATCAACAGAACCTATGGTTTCCACTTACTTCTGTTTTAGTTTGAGGTTGTACTGAACGAAAACAAGATCATTAAGCCGCTGTTGTTCTACGCTGTTCCTTGTCTTGTGCAACTGTTCGAAAGGAATCTGATTCTCCTGACACGGAACTAAGCTGCAAGTTTGACTGAGAATACGAATTGCCAAGCGTGCAAGGTTTGGGCAACCACCACCATATGTCGACCACCATTCAGCTAAGACAAACAGAGAGTTCAAAGAAATGAGCCAAAAGATGCAAGAACATCCAAACTCTCTGCAGCATATCCTAAAAATAGGAGCCCTCGTACCGAATTTTAAAAATAAATAAATAAATTAGATGGTCAGGGTATATTTTATGCAATTTATCATATCTATCATTCTATTACATAAAGGTTAACTGAGTTAAAATATGGCTTAATTACCTTTCGTCTACATGTATAGCCAAGTAACTAAAGAAACCATGCGACACAAAATAACAATGCATTCTAATGAACTATTCTCACCAGGACGCAGATTGTCCCTTGCTCGGACTGCCAAATTCCTCCCCAAATCTCCAACAGCATTTTTGTACATGTTGATCTCTTTGATTACTTCATCTTGGACTTTTATATCAGGAACCAATCTTTCTATGCAGTCAGACATCCTCGACACAATTTCATTATGCATGTCTCCTTTGAAGCTATAAAAGAACTTGGGATTAAGGTAAAATCCTGCAGCGTGAAGGGGAAAATCCCACAATTTTTTCCATCTCTGATCTATAATGTTCCAGTACACCATATATTCTTCTTTCTTGACAAGTTCTATTTTGATTGTTTCTTTTGCTCGATACATCCCTGCAAAAACATATCCCATCGCTGGCCTCTTCTGGCTACCAACAATTCTCAAAACTCGCAAGAGCGGATTTGTTAAACGGGTGATCAAAATGCACGAAGACCAAAATGACTGATTACTGAATATATCTAACACTGCCGATCCTTCTGGTGTTTTACAAAAGGGGCAGCCCATCCACTCGTTTGAAGTAACCATCGACTGCAAATTATATTTAAGGTCAGCCATTTGTTTCAACGTCATAAAGTTTGTTGCAAACCTAGATACTCCCAGCCTAACAATGTCATTCCCAAACGTATACCTTCTCATCATGTTCAAAATGACAACGTGTTTGTAGATAAATCTTGTAATAGATCTAGCCTGTTCAATTACAGAATTTATCCACTCAACTTTTCCGAAATCCTCGAGAATCGAATCTATGCAAGCACTGGAACAGGGAGACCAGTACAGGGTAGGGAACGTATCCATCAACTTCTTCCCAACAACAGAAAATTGCTCTTCACTATTTGTAATGACTTGCAAAACATGTCCCACTCCAATTTCTTCCACCACTTCCTTGAAAAATGCAAACAAAGCATCTGGGGAAAAAATAAAGTAAGAAGCATCCACAGATTTCAAATAGATTGTTCCTTCAGGAGAGTACACTGCAAAATTTAGCAAAGTTCTACCCTTTTCAGAATTCCATTGGTTGACTAGAAGAGAACAGCCTGTCCTCGCCCCAGTTTCCTTGTGTTGTTGAATTTCACTCTTCATCTCTTCAACTGCATTCTTCAACATCCAACCCCGAATGTCATCATATGAGGGTGCCACAGTCTCCTTTCCCCCAGAGGCAATTGCGTCAATCATTGGCTGGAAATAAACAGAGTTCTTCACTGCATCCAGGGGAGCCTGAATTTCATACAAAAACCGACCAATTGCCATATGTATTTGTTCAATGCTCAACCTTTTTACCTGGTAATCATTGCCGATGGTTCCATCATTCGCAGCCCCCAAAGCATTCTCATCCCTTACCCTCTTCTTCACACTCACATTTGTATTACTTACGCCAACGTCTTCATTTTCCAACAAATTTGAATTGGGAAAAACAGTACCTAATGCAATAGGAACAGGAGGTGAAGCATTACTCAATTTCGTAACAGCATTAACTGAACCAGTTGCTGCTTTAGAAGGTCTACCCCTCCGCCTTACTCTTCTATCAATACTCAATCCAGCATCTTCCTGATCTGCTGAAAAATTCAGTTTGATGCCAACTTCTTTGTTTTGCGATAAATTTGAATTGGGAAAAGCATTGCCTACTGAAATAGGAAAAGGAGCTGAAACACTACTCAATTTCGTAACACCGGCATGAACTGAACCAGAACAGGTAGCACCACCTGAAGGTCTACCCCTCCGCCGTTCTCTTCTATCAACACTTGTCCCACCATCTTCCTCTTCATCTACCGAAAAATCCAATTTGGGTACTCCAATTAATCCCTGCTGAGCATTACTCCTGTAAGAATTATCTACTTCAAGGGGCACATTCGTCAAATTATCACTTAACCTAATTCCTCCATTCCCACTCATCCCACCAGCCTCCTCATCATTCACCACCGCATTCGAATCGTGTCCTACAACCAATTTATACTCTCCATTTTCGCCCAATGAACCGTCAATTTCGCTAATACTACAATGCGGGTTAGCAACAATTCGACTCTTCCTCTGCCTAAACGCTGCAATCCCATCATCCAAACTCTGCAACATTGCGATTCTAACATCCGGCGGGGCCTGATCACAGGTAGGGCCATTGCCCTTCCGACCGGCAAGGTGGGATTTAAGCCGAGTAATCCCACCACCCTGAAACAACTTGCCGCAATATATACACTTTTTCAACTCAACTCTAACCCCATTGGGTTGGTCTTTCATGAAAAGTTGGCAGTGTTTCCATGCCGGGTCTTGTTTCTGGGGAGAAACAGCTACGGGCTCGAAACCCTCCAGAGATATCATCCTAATCAACTAAAATAATCAATCAATTAATCAATCAAATTACTAGCCTGTGAATATTGTCGAAAATTTTCTGAGAATTTAATATGTAGTGGTGAAGATTTTGCATTTTCCAGAAAGAATTCGAAGGAGAAGAGTGGGAAGAAGATGACTTACTTGTCTCTGGTGATTTCTCTCAGCCTTTGGAGGATTTTGGGAACAGAGAGAGAGAGAGAGAGAGGAGGGGGGGAGTGGTTTGTTTGGGAGAGAGAAACGAGCGTCCGTGCGGGCTTTAGATGGATTTTTGTGTTGAGAAAAAAGGTCAACCAGTTTGTCAAACCGGTGAATTTTTTTTTTGTTCTTTTAGCCAAAATGGGATTTGACTGTTATAACTTCTCAGAGCAAATCCAGCATGCTCTTTAGCCTGGTGGATAGGGAACAAAAGCAAACCCATCCCCACTCAAACTAGTTCCAGCTTATTCGGGCGGTTGGGTGAAGGGGGAGCCCGTGGGAAAGGGGAGACGGGAGTCCAAGGTCCGAGCGTCTAAGGGCTTTGTGATGCAAGGATAACGTCAGTCAGGTTATAAAAAAATTTGCGTCAGGCGCGTGCATAACACTTGCGCATGGGGGTGCATTACTGACAAGATTTCAGGCGGTGGGGCTCGCGTGTCAGCCCCAGTCAATCACTTTGAATCTAGACCGTTTGATTTCCAGATCAACAGTCCAGTTTGTTCGGTTTTAAAAAATTTTAGAAAAAGAAAAAAAATCAGAAATGTTTGGGTGGGTCACATGTCTCATTTTGGACTGTTGGATTTCAATTTTTTTGTAATCTGACGGTCCAAATTAATTAAGTTAATAAAAAATTTAAAACTAATTAAAAATCAGAAGAAAAAAAAAAAATTAATTATAATTTTTTTTATTTTTTATAAATACCTTACCATTTTCTCTCAGCTTACACCACATTTCAATATTTTCAATTGCCAATTGCCATGGGGGACCTTCCTACACTGGAAGTGCTCTCATTTTGGCCTTTAAGATTTAAAATTAATAGAAATGTGCATGAGATTGTCCATCATAATCACTTTGTTCATTCCGTGAAAAATCTCACTTAGAATAAGGAAACCTACCTTACACTATCACATCCTGGCCTGGGCCCCCGTCATATCCCGGGCTCAACTCCACCGTAGCACGATATTATCTGCTTTGGGCCCCGACCACACCCTCACGGTTTTGTTTTTGGGAACTCACACGAGAACTTCCCAGTGGGTCACCCATCCTGTGACTGTGATTGCTCTCTCGCGAACTCGCTTAACTTCGGAGTTCCTACGGAACCCGAAGCCAGTGAGCTCCCAAAAGGCTTCGTGCTAGGTAGGGATGAGAATATACATATAAGGATCACTCCCCTGGGCGATATGGGATCTTACATACACTATACTAATAGTAAAGATGCGTAGTAGCATTCAAAGATCACTCTTTGGCCTTTAGACTCGCTTCAGCGACTTTGCCCCTTAAGTGACAAGGGGTGGTAGGACAAGGAGTAATATAAGAGTGGCTCGGTCATCAACAGGCCTCTCCTTATTCATTCTACTTATTCATTCTATGATCCAAAAGGTAACCGACTTTTTCTCCGGTTTCCGCAACCGTCACCATTTGTCACTTCGATTACTTCTTCATTTTCCAACCAAGGATACTGGTGAATTTGATCGAGGAGACGGACGTCTATCTTGGCTATCTAGCTATGACTAAAAAAACCTACTTGTGACAACTCAACACTGGAAGCTCATCCAAAGCTTGACCAGGAGATGGTTGAGCGCACAAGAAATAAACTAAAGCAAGAACCCGCGGCTTCCCTTTTCCTCTTTACTTTCTATATTCCCATGTGCAATGATGGAGATGGAGTCCTTGTGATCAGCAGAATTCTAAAACTACAGAACCAATTGGTTTCAAATCGGGAGAACACCATCCGAAGCAACAACCTCAACAGTTTTTGTGTGTGTGTGTGTGAATGAAAGAGATATAGAGAGAGGTAAGTGATGGAGAAGTCAGGAGGGGTTTCACAATATAAGAAGGAAAAAGGTGGCAACCTAATCGAAAGGAGATAAAATGACAAAAATACCCTTAATTTTTGTCTAATCGTTTTGGCCCATGTTTATTAATTGAGAGTATTTTTCTAATTTTAGTCCAAATTTAATAGAAAATTTTTATGGAATAACCAAAATAATTGACGGTAGAGAAACTCATGACCACTTCTACTAATTTCAGATCTCAAAAACGAAAAAATGAATTATGCCGATCTCAAAGATCATAACTGCCCTTCAAACAACTAACTATTACTTTACCGGTACTAGGCCTGTTAAAAAGAGCCAAGGCCCTAATAGGCGGTCAGAGTTTAGTCCTATTTTAAGGTCTTAGGTCGGCCCAATCCGATCGTAGAGCTGGTTTTATTTGACTCGTTTTTAAATCGGTAGGTCATGGGGCTTACATTTTAAGACTAGATTGGCCCATAACGAGCCTTAAGGATCGGGTCCTATTCGGCCCAATGTCAATAACAAGACCCTATTGCACTAAATACTCGAGTGAATAACTATTTTACCTTTTAAAGAAAACATGTAAATATTTTACCTTATAAAGTAAACATGGTTTTTTCATGGAGAAGTACAAAGAAGGGAGATGATTTTCGCACGTTATTTATATGTAATTTTCAGATCAAATAAAGAAAAAAAAGAAATAAGAGAAATAAATAAATGTGAGCGTGCATTATGAGAAAAAAGTGTGCACAAATTATTTCCGTGCGAAAGCTTCCACCCTTCATTTGCTATTGGCACAATGGCTCCCACATTTCACATATAAGATAATTAGGGCAATAGTCTTTGTACGTTAACTCAATTGGAGGTTTGGTCATGAAATAAAAATCTAAGTATTAATTTCTGAACTTATCATAATATGGAGCGAAAGTCCTTTTGGCTAACTCCGTTTAGAACTTTCACCCCTTAAATCCTTTCTTTTGAATGGAAATTCTAACAGGATTAGCCAAAATGTCAATTACTACATTATAACAAGTTCAAGAATCAATGCTCACGAGTTTTTAATCCAGCAACCAAAGCTTCAATTAATCCAATTTTATGATTGACATATTGACATGGAGGTATGCTGGTAGGGTAAGATGAGGAGGTTAGCAAGTGTTTAAAACTTGATTAAAAATGGTTGGAAAATGATATGTTAGTAAAATTGGGATTGAAATAATTTAAAGGTCACTATCATACGAGTTAAAGTGTGTGGAATTCCCTTCCAATCAACCTGTCAAGAACTGATATGCAACTATGAGAGGAAGAGAAGCACACCGAGCTTATCTGATTTTCTGACAAAGTGAGACAAGCTTTCATTTTCTAGGGTACAATTCCATGTGCACTCATTTCCTTTGTGGGGACTAGGCCATCTCCAAATTCCAATTTCTCACTTACCCCGCACATGTTAGATATAGGATGAGGGGACCTAGAAAGATCAGTCGTGTGTGTGAGTTAGTTCTAAACGTTGTATCATACCATTGATATATCACATTCAAAGTCTCAACGATCATAATTTTATAATCCATGCAGACGACTTACCGTAGCATATAACATTGATGTTTCTATTGATCCCTAAAATTATTTAGCACACAAAGGAGGATAAGTCTTGTCTCCCATGTTTGATTGCAACTTCCCACCAAGCCAAATATCATAATCCTCATCCTCTCATGACATTGCATCATCAAAACACACATTCAACTCTTCAATGAGTTAAACAATTGCACCTAATTTAACAACACAAATGATTCTTACTTCCTAAATAATAATAATAACAACCCATGACCTATGGATTTTTTTTTTTCCGGGTGGTGTAATACACACACCCCTTTCAGTTTTGATCGTCGAATTTCATAAATCACAAAATCCAAAGAACAAAAATTAATAAGAAATATGTGAGAAGTAAAAATAGATGCGTAGACAGCACCGCCTTCTTCTTTTCTTTAAACATATAACAAAGAACCGAAAAAAAAAAAAAAAAAAAACTAACTACAATGTTTTTCTCCTTCAAAGAATTACAGCAAAGTGAAAAACAACTCCTCCTCCCCACTGTATCATGCTGGTCAAAGTATTTCAATCCAACGGCTGCCAGGCAGAGGCTGTGAGCAAGGAGAGGTCCTTCCAACCCAACTTCAAGCACCCATTCTCCTCCACCAGAGTGTACCCCTTCCACGGGAACATCCCAAGCAACAAGCTAGCCTGCGCCGCCGGGTTCCCGCCAAGCGAAACGGGCCCAAACCCAACCCGCTTCAACTCATCCCCCCACCTCTCCACCTTCACCTCCCCGGTTCTCTTCGGCCCGCCAACCGCCAGGATATTCCTAATCTCGCACCCAAACAGCTGCTGCTCCACCATATGCCTCTCCAGGCTGTCTGCGCCCAACCCGTCCCCGAGCGCATCAAACAGCGCGCTGTAGTAATGCAAGGCCTCCACAAACCTACTCAGGAAGCTGCCGCTGTGGCTCAAATCCTGCTCGGCGATCATGATCAGCTTCGGTCTCAGCGAGCCCAGCAATCTCAGCGTCGCCAAATCGCTGCCGGTGACGTCGTACAAGCAATGGTGCATCCAGTGGACCACGGTGGCCTCGCTCGGTCTGATTCCGAGTTGACTTAGGTCGGTTATGCTCCCGATTTTGCCCTCCAGCGGCTGGAACTCGAAGGGCAGGCCGAGCGAGCTCGCAAAATCGGCGAGTCTCCGCCCGGTCGACTGGAGGAGCTCCGAGGAGGACCCGAACCCGGTTATCCGCATTGACCGGATCTTCTTCGACCGCGATGCGAGGATGTGGAACAGTCCTGGCCACTGGAGGCCTTGCATTATATCCAAATCGATGACGTGGACGTGATCCTCGCCGTCCAGCGCCTGGAAAATCGCCTGATTGGACGTGAAGTGTGAGAATTTGACTAGCGGACTGATGGAGTTGTAGGATTGGAGCCCGTTGAAGATCCGCTGCGACTGAGCAAGCGTTAGGGTTTTGTTGGCGAGCGGAGAGTAGGTACCTAAGCAGGAGCTGATCACGCGAGTCTGAAGCGCATGCGAGAAATACGCGCCGACTCGTTCCGGCGACGACCCGAACGGCGATGATAGCTCCGCGATCTCAGGTAACAGGTCGCTGGCGTCGTCGAGGCTGTCCATGGCGACGAACTCGGCGCATTGTAGCAGAAGCCCCAACAGTCTCAACCCGTCCGACTCGCCCTCCGCCACCGGTTCGGTGTCACGATCGTCGGCAGTGCTTTCGCGGAAATTTCTGCCGGAATTGGGCCGTTTGGTGAAGGAGGGGTCTTCGGCGTCGGAATCGCCGCTTCCACTGCCGGCGAGGTCGCGGTCGCCGCGCTTGGTCTTCATGGAGGAGGAGGAGGAGGTAGGGTTGTTATTGCTAGGGGTGGCGGCGGCGATTGGGGATTGAGGAACTAAGCTCTGAAGCATGACTGGTAGAGGAGGAGGAGGGAGGAAGTGTGTGATTGTCGATAGGGAGAATATAAAAAGCTCGGAAGCCTTCGAGCGGGAAGCGACAAAGAAAAGCGAGAAAGACAACCAAACGCCTGTACAGGGAGTTTTGCAGAAAGCTTTGTCAGAGAGAGAGGAGAGATAGTAGAGAGAGAAAATTGTTTGGTGAGAGAGAAAATTGTTTGGTTAGAGAGAAAGTGCGAGAAAGTGAGAGAAAATTAGGGAAAATGAGACGGAAAGTTTGATAACTTTAGAGGGGGAAGGGGATACGTGCGAGCGTGTTGGGGGGTGGGTGAGGAGTTGACACGTGTGGGGAAATCCTCCTCGTTAGGTACTCCGTTTGGGGTTGTCGTTAAGTCCGTTTGTTGTGTTGGGGGATTCGACCAAAAAAAAAAGGGGGTCGGTCGATTGACGGATTAGTAGAATTAATTAAGGGTTGATTAGTTGATTAATGGTGTAATTAGCGTCATCTTCGGATTCTCGGATCGAGAGGTTTTGGGAAGATTATAGGGTGGGAGGGTTTGTCCTTGTGTTGACATTGATGTGTGTTAATTTTGTCTAATGTTTGTATGGTTGTATGCAAACATCTAGACCATTCAATATTCACGAGTTTTTGGAACCTTGGACGGCGGCTTTACAGCTGTACCAACTCAGATCCCAATTCGACTTCAACATTTATTCGGATTTCAGATTCCAAGTTGATGAGTCTAATTGACTGTAATCAGGATAGACTGAAATGCTCATGTGAGTATTCCTGATTTCAGGAAAAGGTGGATAACCGTGTTTACCATCAATTGTCCCAACTAAAAAAAAAAAGTGTGATATATGTTGTTAAAATATAACGGTCCAAAAGTAAAGTATTTTAGAGAATTTAACATGTAAATTTGAGTCATTTAAACGTATTGTACATTGTCAATTGATATATAATAGAATGATTCACATATCATGCCTATATTCAAGAAGCTTAAATACAGTTAGGACTCCCATTGTCCTGAAGTTTAAAGGTCAATCAACATCAATCGAGACAGTAAAAGCTTGTTAGGCGTCTAGTATAAGAGAAATTCTAAAGTCTGACTTCTTGAGCTCATTTGCTGCCTTGTATAGCACAAGTTCTAAGGTCTGAAATAGCGACTGAAAGTCTCTCTACCCCAATCCCGTTGTATTTCAAGTCCAACTGCCCCACTCTCTAGTCCCATCATTCCAATCTTGGTCGTAGTTCGACTGGAGTATAAAAGAAACTTTTATGTACTACAGTCGAACTTCAAAAGATGTGTGGCTATACCTACTGCTTACCGAAACGATGAAAGATTCCAGGGTAGGTAGGTAGACTACAAAAGTTAGAAAACTAAAACTTGAAAAGAGTAGACTGAGTTAGTCACGGCCATCATAAATACTAAACTGAGTAATATCAGACTGGGGCTGTTGGTACTTCAACTGGTACAGAAGGCTTCTCTGGTTCTGGTGGTGGAGGTGGAGTGGCAAAGCACCGGCCGTGGTGGCATAGAGCAGCGGAGACTTCGGTCAGGCAACTCGAAAAGCTCATAAGCGGAAGTGTTTTGCTGAATAACTTGAGAGAGATGGATTTTTATCCCTTTGAATCTTGTTTTGTATTTAGGAGGGGAATTTGCAGACAAGGGTTGTGCTTTTGTAGTTCCTCTTAAGCATGATATATCATGTACTTAATGAATAAAAGCAGATGATACTAAGATTCCTATTGAAATTTTTTGAGTTCCGTTACAACAAAAGTGATTTCCGCACACGACTTTCTTCTCTACACTCCTATTTTTACAACCCTTGAATTGAATGAATCACCAGAGAATCAAGGGATAATCAGGGTTACAAACAAGGAGACGGGTGCATAAGAGGAAAGAAACCAGGCGTGAAATCACCACCGTGTAGCATTCCAAATGGTTTACTTCAAAGACTGCATAATTTTCGATGTACAAATTGAAAACGCCAAACATAAGAGAAATTTTTTATACACCCGCCCAATGAAACAAGTCTCACGTCTACGATCATTTGCCAATTGCCACATACATGCATCAAAAAATAAATTGTAACAATCATCCCTTAATTTTAACTCAATCAGAGCAATGGATTATCATTAGTTCCTCAACTCATCAAAACGTGCAACTATAACCCCTCAATTAAAAATCCATTTCCACTGGTCCCTCAACTAAAAATCAATTACCATTGATCCCTCAACTTTAATCCAACTGGAGAAATAATCATTCAACTTTAATCTAATTGGAGCAACGATCTCTCAACTTTAACATTCCAATGGTCCTTTCAACATAACTCATTTTGACTACATTCTAATAAAGTTAACGAAAAGAACCATAACGGTAGGTTTTGATAAGTTGAGGAGCCCCAATGATTGCAATGGTCCTTTCAATTATTTTGACAAAATCAACGAAAAGGACCATGACCAATAGTAATGAATTTTAAATTAAGAGACCATTGACCTAATTTGATTAAAGTTGAAGGATCATTATTACAATTTACTTTGCACAAGCCAGTTTCATGAAACAAGGGTAGCTGTTTCATGGAACTGGGATAGGCAAGTTTTCGACAGAAGTCAAGGACCTCAAGCAGAGAGGAAATAGATTAAACCCAACAAAATAAGTACTGATTTAGTACTGAGGTGATTTTATAAAAAGCAGGTATAAATAAAATCTGAACTCAAAAAGGTGTTTGGTAAACACTTAAAACAGCTTATTTTCACAGTTTTGAGTGAAAAAAAACTGAAACCGTTAAGTAACAAAAATAAGCTTATTCTCACAGCCCAGCATAATCAGTTTTTTTTTCAAAGCAGAGCAATCCCACACTAGCCCTAAGTCTGAACAAAAACTATTGTTCTTAAATTTGACTACACATAAAAATCATCCAGAAAAGAATGGGCATGGAAATGTTTTCAACCAAAATTTCACGACAGCACGACAGCTAACCAATCCATCGAATGCTAGCACCAGTTTATCATAAGATATTTTCATGATCAACGCAACACAAGAACCACGTAATTACAAGTAACATCCAAAAACAAGCAACAACTTCTATTCACGACTGTTAAATCACAAATCTAAACATTTTGACATGAGATGATTAGGGCATCTACCGGACCACAGACAACAAAAATCCCTAAACAAAGAGCGACAAAGCGTTTTACAAAAGCAGCAATCTGCAAAACTTCCAATCACCAGCCATCAGTTGAAGACTCAATTCAACACATCATACTGAAAGATAAACAAAGTCTATCAATTGAAAAATTCAATAGTACTTGTTAATAAAATGCTAAAACTTTGACCGCAACTTTTCAAATTTCTAGCAATTAGTAGAGAACATTTCATACCGCGAAACCTCAAACATAAACCAATCCACATACACACTCCAACGACGTCTTAAGGTAAAACTGTTTTCTACAAGCCGAAGCATCAAAAATAAACACCATAACTAAACTATTTCTATTAACTAGCACTAAAGTTGACAAACAAGATACCTCACAGCAGACAATTTGTTCGTGATCAAACCTAAACACTGGAAAATCCAAAAGCACAACACTTGGGCAATTCCATAAAACAAAAATGCATCAGTGAACAGTAAGCAGAATATTAATCCACTGAATCGAACTTAAATCGAAACATTATACGCATCACAGCTGCTCAATAGCCTACAACTCCAGAAACCCGATTCCTAATTATCCAAATTGAAACAGAATCAATACACAAATGATAAGCGTAAAGTAACTGCAGGAAAGAATCATATCAAACAACACAGAAGAACAATGCTGAAATAAAATTGCAGGAAAATAAAGCAAAATCAAACATCTCAGTAATACAAAATCTAATCATTCAAGCTAAACATTAATCCATAAAATCCATAAAAACGTCTCATTTCATTTCAAAATTAAACTTAAACTCGAAAAAACATAAACCCAAAATCAGACAGACCCCATTTCCAATGCGGCGCCGTATGGAAAGGTCCTCAGAACCTGAGCTTGGTGAAGAACCACCTGTTCTTCCCGGTCTTGAACCGCTCCTCGAACCGCTTCTTGACCTCCTTCAAAGCAGTGACCTTCTTGTCCTTTGTCTGCAAGCACTCGACGTTGACGACGTCTTTGAGATCCACGTCCAGGGTGTAGCGCGTTGGCATCAGGTGCTGGTAGTTCACGAGCTTGATGAAGGCCTTCACTCTGGATTTCTTGGCCGTCTTCTTGGCGGAGTCCTTGCGGATGACCTTGCCTGGGTACTTCTTAATCCCCGCAACCAAACAGTGGCCGTAGGGACGGTCGCGGGTGCCCTCGTCGAAGGCGCGCACGATGACGGCCTTGCGCCCGGCGTAGCGGCCCTGGAGGTTGATCACCGCCTTGTTTGGCTTCAGAAACTTCACCATGGCTGGTTTCTCTCTCTTCTCTCTCACTCTCTCTCTGTCGCTCGGGCTTCGGCAAAGAGTGGGGAGGAAAAACCCTAGGAGAGAGATTTATAGTAATGGCGGCTCACTGAAACCCTAGGTTTTTTAAGACCTGGGCTGAACTATTGAGATTTTGTATTGGGCTTGGACTGGGCTGAGTTACTATTTTTTTACAATCTCGTGCTTAATCGGGCAACATCCAAAAATGAAAAATTGGGAACAGATTTCTCTCAAACGTAGGGTTGCTTCGGGTTAGACTTCATTAATTTTAGGAGTCGAAATCTTGTCACGCCGACATGGTGTGAGCCTACGACTCTCTGATATCTTAGTTAGACTTAATTAATTTTATGAGTCATTTCGTATTACTATATTACAATATGATAGTATTCTTTTTCACTTAAAAGTGAGAGGTCTTAAAGTTCAAATATTATGGATGATGAATTCGATACCAAATTAGGCTACCTATTGTGTGATTTAGCCGAACTCCCCATTCATCTAGTGCAAAAATATCGATGTACTAAAAAATAAATTAATTTTAGGAAAAATAAATTTCAAGGTATAAGTTTCTTGTCCCTTGAACAATTATATGTTCATATATTTGGTCATGCCTTTAGAGCACTTCCAGTGTAGTAAGACCCCCTAGCCAATAGGCAACTTAATCCCCTTAAATAACCACTTAGTACTACGGTCTGATGGTATTCCTCTTCATTTGGAAGTGAGAGATTTTAGGTTCGATTCTCGTAAATGGCTAATTCGATACCAAATTAGGTTGCTCATTGTGTGACTTAGCTGAACTCCCCCTCCCCTTAATGTAAAAATATAGATGCATTAAAAAATATCTCCTTAAATGAACAATAACTACCAAAGTGCATCTCCAACCCAAAACTAAATAACCCAGACAATTCGTTTTAAAATATCAGTATTTTTTATTTTATAAAATACTAACTTTATTTTTAATTTTGGGTAATAATAAATGATTGGTTGAAAGTATTTTAAAATATTGAAATGTAGGGTAAAGTGGAAGAATATGGTTAGGTATTTATAATTAATATATATATTTATATTTTTTTTATTTTTTTTAATAATTTAAATTATGACTAACGTCTGGCGTCACATAAACAGAGCTCTGGAACAGACGATTATTAGCTGACTTCTTTATCGAACTCACCTCAAGTCCAATTGCTCAAGTGGGCTAGAGTGTTTTGGCCCTTTGGGGAGGGTGGAGTGGATTTGATTGCCTATCCCCAAAGCAATAAGCAACAGCAGTGTTGCTCTTTTATAAGGCTAGGCATGGCTTTGGATGTGATTCATTAGGACACGTGTAGTGCTCCTTGCTAAGGTTAGATAAAGCATATAGATGGTATTGCCCACAACTATAGCCCTCCGTCAGAAAGGATAATAACCATGATCATCTTTAGAAATATCTTTTTCAAGTACACAGTGAGATTAAATTCATCTTTTCTTCCTTAACATAGATAATATCATTTGTTAAAAATAAAAAAATAAAAAAAAGTACACGGTGCCTTCTTTTTCAAGGATAATAACAGGGGTTTACGAATTGCTTCTCTCCTCCTCCCATAACTTGTCCTTGTTGGACTTTCATAGCTCAGTTTGCATGCAGGCCAAGTAATAGAAACCAGCAAAGCTTGCACAAACGTATTCAAGTTGAAATAACAACAAAATTACAGAGAGAGAGAGAGAGAGAGAGAGAGAGAGAGAGAGAGAGAGAGGGACGTGCAAAAACTCCAGTGCTGCAAGAGTGGAATCAATGTATACAATTTACAAATTGAAAATCCAAAACCAAAAATTATTTTTAGTTGATTTTAAACATAAAAAGTAAAAGAAAGAATACGAAATAGTTATCAAACAGTTCTTAAAAAGTAAATTGAAATCAGTACCATCTTCGGCAAACATGAATCAATTAAATATTGCAATAGATACAAAACTTGATATATGAAACCATACAATCAAAACATATACATAGCATAGAAACTATACATCAACCATCCAAAATCAATTTTCATTTCCTTTCCAAAATTTATAAGTAAGGCATGAAAAAGGCATATATAATCAACTATAAAATGTGATCTCTTAGTACTACAGTATAATGATATTCATCTTCATTTGTAAGTCAGAGGTCTTAAGTTCAATTCTCACTAAAAACGAATTTGAATCACATTATTGCTAGAACATTGTGACGCTTAGCCCACTCTCCCACCCTTTAGTGTAGATAATATCGTTTGTTAAAATACTTAATAATTGTGAAACTTGGACCCCATGTAGAATTAAACCACTCTTTTAAGTTGATGAAAATTATAACTAAAATTGATATAAAAATACAAATATATCAATAATTGTAGTTTTGACATTTTCTTCAAAGATAACCCTTATATTTCTGTATTTGAAGCGGAGAATGAATATTGTAGACAGAGTGTCGATAACGACATGTTTTGTCTTGTTTAAGAGTGATTTGACAATTACTCATGCTGAACCAACCCAAGTGTATTTGTCCTCTTATATTTCTATATATAGGCGAGGATAAGGCATTTTTCTGGAAAGATAAAGTTGGCAATGGGACCATCCCTCTGATAGAATATTAAGGTTTGTGGACGTAGTGGTTTTATCCACTACGTAAACATAGGGTTATCTTTTGTAAGCAGGTTAACTGCATGGTTCAATAAATCCTAGTTTTTAGGAATCAGTTGTAGTTGTTTACTTAGAGACTTAGTCATTTACCACGTTTAGGATTATGTTTAACGTGGGCTGCAGTTTTTCCGTTCCAGTTGTTTGTAAGGCTTATTTATAGCCAGTTTCTTGTTTGTGGTTTAATAAGACAATCCTTCCAGTTCGCAGAGATCCTTTTCAGCATATACTTAGGTTTAACATTTGGTATCAGAGCCCCACCCTGGGGCTCTTGATCGAAGCTTGAGAGATCGTAATCTTTTGAGTGTAGAAGTACGTGAACATGGCAGGAGAAGGAAGTGGTTTTGTGCAAGCATCCATCCCAAAGCTGGAAGGGCATTACGATCATTGGGCAATGCTTATGGAAAATTTCCTACGTTCAAAGGAATATTGGAGTCTTGTGGAGCATGGAATTCCTGCAGTAGCAGAAGGAGGTTCACTCTCAGAAGGGCAACGAAAAGTGTTCGAGGAGCACAAGTTGAAAGATTTAAAGGCTAAGAACTATCTGTTTCAAGCAATCGACCGAGCTGTTTTGGAAACAATCCTGAACAAGGACACGGCTAAAGAGATTTGGGATTCGTTGAAGCAGAAGTATCAAGGAACTGCTCGAGTCAAACGAGCACAGTTGCAGGCTCTTCGAAAGGAGTTTGAGATGCTACACATGAAGACGGGAGAGACTGTGAACGAATTCTTTGGTCGAACGTTAACCATAGCCAACAAAAGAAGGATCAATGGTGACAAACTGACAGATGTAGAAGTTATTGAGAAGATTTTGAGATCGATGACTCCTAAGTATGACTATGTGGTTTGTTCAATTGAGGAATCCAAAGACTTGGACATTCTTTCAATTGACGAACTGCAAAGTAGTTTGTTGGTTCATGAGCAGCGGATGATTGGACATGTCGTGGAAGAACAAGCTCTAAAGGTGGTTCACGAAGAGAACTATGGTGGAAGAGGCCGTGGTCGCGGAAGCTATCGTGGAAGAGGTAGAGGAAGGGGCAGACAGATGTTTGACAAGTCAACAATTGAATGCTATAACTGTCATGAGCTAGGGCATTTTCAGTATGAATGCCCCAAGAGAGATAAGGAAGGAAAAGTCAACTATGCAGAAGCAAGTGAAGAGATGTTGCTCATGGCATACGTGGATACTCAGGAGATCAAAGAGGACATCTGGTTTCTGGATTCTGGTTGCAGTAACCATATGTGTGGAAAGAGAGCATTGTTCTTGGACTTTGATGGAAGTTTCAGAGAAACGGTGAAACTGGGAAACAATACTAGCATGGCTGTGATGGGGAAAGGGAACATTCGACTTCAAGTGCATGGAATAATTCAGGTGATCACGGGAGTGTTTTACGTACCTGCCTTAAAAAACAATCTCCTGAGTATTGGTCAGCTTCAGGAGAGAGGTCTTGCTATTCTCATTAAACAAGGGAGGTGCAAGATCTACCATCCTGAACGAGGACTGATCATAGAAACGGTCATGGCTGCAAATCGCATGTTCATTCTTGTTGCTCAGCATCAATTCAATGAACAGGCATGTTTTACAGCCATTACAGATGATCTAGTTCAGTTGTGGCACTGTCGATATGGGCACTTGAGTCTTGGCGGATTAAAGACGCTACAACAGAAGCAAATGGTGAGCGGACTACCAGAAATAAGGGACTCCTCAAGAGTGTGTGAGAATTGTCTGATAGGCAAGCAATCAAGAGATCCTTTTCCAAAGCACAGTACGTGGAGGGCTGATCAAATCTTAGAACTTATCCATGCAGACATATGTGGCCCGATACAACCTACATCTAACAGCAAGAAGAGGTATCTACTCACATTCATTGATGATTTTAGTCGTAAGACTTGGATCTATTTTCTAATTGAGAAGTCAGAAGCTTTTAAAACCTTTAAAGCATTCAAAAGCCTTGTGGAGAAAGAAACAGGTGCAAGTATCAAAAGTCTACGCACGGATCGTGGAGGGGAATTCACATCTCATGAGTTTGCTGAATTCTGTGTTGAGAATGGGATTCAACGTCAACTCACAGCAGCCTACACCCCACAGCAGAATGGAGTGGCTGAACGCAAGAATAGGACCATCATGAACATGGTTCGAAGTCTATTGATCGAGAAGAAGATGCCAAAGACCTTTTGGCCAGAAGCAGCAAACTGGACCGTGCATGTGCTCAACAGAAGTCCCACGTTTGCAGTCAAAAATAAAACTCCCGAGGAGGCATGGAGTGGGACGATACCATCAGTAAGTTACTTCAGGATCTTTGGATGTATTTCATATGCACATGTTCCAGATAATAAGAGGACTAAGCTGGATGACAAAAGTCTGAAGTGCGTGCTGCTTGGAGTCAGCGAAGGGACGAAGGCTTATCGACTTTTTGATCCAGTCTCGCAGAAAATCATAATTAGTCGTGATGTTCGTTTTGATGAGAACAATAGCTGGGATTGGGAGGAACATTATCCTGAAGCTGTCTTAGCAGTGTTGGAGTGGGATGACGATGAAGATGAACCAACTGAAGATAATGATGTTGATAATCAGGGAGAAGATGGCAATGTTTCTGGTGAGAATGACAATAACACAGGCAGCAACAGTGACTCGGATCAAGTCTCGGAAGTAAATGCATCCAGTCCAGAGGAAGGCAGAACTAGGGCTCCGCCAATATGGATGAGAGATTACGTAACAGGAGAAGGATTATCTGAAGAAGAGGACATGGTGCATCTGGCATTTTTAGCTGACAGTGATCCGCTTCACTACAATGAAGCTGTGACAAGTTCTAAATGGAGGAAAGCTATGGATGTAGAAATTGCAGCCATTGAAAGGAATAACACCTGGGAATTAACGGATTTACCTAAAGGGGGAAAGAAGATTGGAGTCAAATGGGTTTACAAAACGAAGCTTAATGAGAATGGAGAGGTGGATAAGTACAAAGCTCGGCTGGTGGCTAAGGGGTATGCTCAGGAATATGGGATCGACTATGCTGAAGTATTCGCTCCTGTGGCCAGGTTAGAAACTGTTCGAATTGTGATTGCACTTGCTGCGCAAAAGGACTGGACAATTCATCAATTGGACGTGAAAAGTGCTTTTCTACATGGGGAGGTTAATGAAGAAGTATTTGTAGAACAACCACCTGGGTATGTACTGAAGGATAAAGAGCATAAAGTTTACAAACTAAGAAAAGCTTTATATGGACTTAAACAAGCCCCTCGTGCTTGGTATAGTCGTATAGAAGTTTATTTTTTGAAGGAAGGGTTTGTGAAATGTCCATATGAGCACACCTTGTTTATCAAAACTGGCGATGGAGGTAAAATTCTTGTTGTTTGTCTATATGTTGACGATCTCATTTATACTGGCAATGATGAATACATGTTCACTGAGTTTAAGCAGTCAATGATGAATGAGTTTGAAATGACTGATCTTGGCAAGATGAGATACTTTCTTGGAATCGAAGTTTTGCAGCAGGAAGAAGGATTATTTATATGTCAAAAGAAGTATGCACAGGATGTGTTGAAAAGGTTCAATATGGAGAATTGCAACTCAGTACAGAATCCTATTGTTCCAGGTACCAAGTTGACAAAGGATGACACGGGTGAAAAGGTCAACAGCACTGTCTACAAACAAATCGTGGGGAGTCTCATGTATCTTACAGCCACTCGGCCTGACACTATGTTTGTGGTAAGTTTACTTAGCAGATTTATGGAGTGTCCAACAGAAATGCATTTGGCAGCAGCAAAAAGGGTTCTGAGGTATTTGAAAGGCACGATTGGTCTCGGGATTCAATACAGCAAGGGAGGACATGCTGAGCTCAGAGGTTTTACAGATAGTGATTATGCAGGCGACTTAGATGACAGAAAGAGCACATCGGGGTATCTGTTTATGTTGAGTGCAGGAGCTGTGTGTTGGGCTTCGAAGAAGCAACCTATAGTTACATTATCAACAACTGAAGCTGAGTTTATAGCAGCAGCTTCATGTGCGTGTCAAGCAATCTGGTTGAGAAGGATAATGCAAGAACTATGTCAAGTCCAGCGAGGTCCTACAACAATTTATTGTGACAATAGCTCAGCAATAAAGCTCTCTAGGAATCCTGTCATGCACGGTCGAAGCAAACACATAGATGTGCGCTTCCATTTTCTTCGTGAATTGACTAAAGATGAAACTGTGCAGCTGGTCCATTGCATCACTCAGGAGCAAATAGCAGATATATTCACTAAGCCTTTAAAGACTGATGCCTTTCTGAAGATGCGTGGGCTTATGGGGATGCGTTTGGAACCAGGTGTAAACTGATTGCATTGCAATTAGTTTAAGGGAGGATGATAGAATATTAAGGTTTGTGGACGTAGTGGTTTTATCCACTACGTAAACATAGGGTTATCTTTTGTAAGCAGGTTAACTGCATGGTTCAATAAATCCTAGTTTTTAGGAATCAGTTGTAGTTGTTTACTTAGAGACTTAGTCATTTACCACGTTTAGGATTATGTTTAACGTGGGCTGCAGTTTTTCCGTTCCAGTTGTTTGTAAGGCTTATTTATAGCCAGTTTCTTGTTTGTGGTTTAATAAGACAATCCTTCCAGTTCGCAGAGATCCTTTTCAGCATATACTTAGGTTTAACACCCTCATGTTCCTTTGCGTTTAAGAATCGATGACACAAACACAATGCAGGTTTTGTCAAACACGCGTGCCTTTGAAAGTAGTCATCCACTCTCACGTAATGTTTGAAAATTGATAAAATATAGCAGAAATAATTGAACGAGAGAAACAAATCAACCACTAAATAAAGTATAAACAAATAAATAAAAAGAGTAGCCATATCGCTAAAATTATTATACAAGGATGAGAAACCGGACAATCACACCGTCCAAATCTACATCAACAATATCACACACCGTGACTGTACTGTAATAACACAAAAAACTAGGTAGAAGTAAACGCAAATGATCAAAAATATTGACCGGTATGAATGGCTGGATATATCTTCAAAAACATGCATCCAGCATGCAACAGCAACAGAGGGCAGCACAGCAGCCCTTCCAGAAGCCATCACCCTTTGACTTGGTTTCTACCGGAACCGCGTTTTGGGGTTCATCTCTTGTTGGGTAGCCGGCTGGTGGCGGAGCTTGCACGTAATAGGGACCCTGAGCGGGGCCGGAAGCTGGAGCGGGGTATCCTGCTGCACATCAATTAAACAAGGTCATTCCGTGTGATTAACAATCAATTTTACATAGAATTCAGATCAGAGCGTCTCTAAGATTTCGAAACCTGTGCGAAATTTTTTAAAGAGCTGATAGTATTAAAAAAAAAAAAAAAGTAAAACAATGCATTGATGTTTGAAAACAATCATTTAAATCAAAATAAAATTTAGCATTCACTGATTGCAAGTTTACAAATATCATTAATTATAAATAAAAAAAAAAGCTACAAACATAACTTTAGATAATCAAAAGCAATTCAATCTTAAAATAAAAAATTTAAAATAAAAAAAAAAAAAAAAAAAAAAAAAACCTTCAAAAGTCTAACTTTAAAGTTCACTTGAAAATATAACCTTATTGTATAATAAAATTGGAAAACTATCGTTTGTGAGGGTGTTATTATTAACAATTAGAATATCTCATTGCACTTAGAAAATTTTATATTGAGTGAGATGCTAAGGATGCTAAATGTATAGATAAAATTTTGTAAATTAAATGACACGTAAGTTGATGATTAAATTATTACTTAAGTATTGATAAACATGATTATTTTCTATTGATGACTCATTATTTGGTTCACAAATTTAATCTTCTTAGCAATACCCTTTTATATCTAGAAATGAAAAAAAATTTCTCTTGTAAGGAATGCACAATGAGATTTTAAAGTACTAACAAGAACAATTTTCTAAATATATAACATTAGATGACAAAAAATTTAGCCCCCCCCCCGCGGAAAACGCCCCCAGATAAAAACTAATTAAATAGAAGAACAACGATAAGCTAGTATTTTTAACCCAACAACTGTCGTTCATGAGATTGTTTTAACTCGAGAAAAATCTTAAAGAAAAGTTGGAACATGCAACTTAAAAAATTTGAGGAATCAAGAAACTGAAATCCTTGATCGACGGAAACTAAATATTCTCCACCAGTATATTCAAATTAAATTCAAGAACATATATATGCTTGAAGATCTGGATTTTTATGGGAAGAAATTAAGATAATACGAGTGAGGGTGGAGTTGAAAAAGTACCTGCTGAATTAGTAGAACTCATGTTCGAACAAAGGCGAAGATATGGGGAAGATTATAAGGTATATTGGGGTTTAGAACTTTAGATAACCAAAATACTTGGAAGGCTTTGAGTTGCTGCTTTGAATTGTTGGTTTAGAAGACGATCGATGATGAATATATATATACATACAGAAAAAGGGGCAGATGGATGGAGTGGTTGTTTCGTAGAAGGCAGTCGCGCGCTCGTACGTGGGCGGCTAACACCGCGTGAGGAAGAAAGAATACCAAGCCGATAAAAGTACCCCAATTAAAATGTCACCAAGGTTCCCAAATGGCAGGCAATGCTTTTAAATGCAAATGAAAGTCGTTTCTGATTACGTGGCTAATGTGACCACCATATTCTAAAAATCTTTTTCCTATTTGGAGCATTTTACGAATTATAAGATATGTTGAGAGTATGCACGTGCATTTATTACATCAGATATTCGACAAAACATGATATGCAAAAATCACTAATTCACAAGCTAATTAAGTCTTACAATAACTAATTTAGTATATAAATTTAATCTCACTAATATTATTTTCTTCTTAACAAACAAACTCCAATAAACTGCAAAAGCAAACTCCTACCCGATGAACTAATAGTGATCCTTTTTGCCAAATAGTAATCCTCCTACACATTGACACGTGGCCCCTGCTTACGTAATTTCAACCGTGCGACTCATTGAAAAGGCCTTTATTTAATTTAATTATTGTATTCCATTTCTATATTCCTCAGTTGAATTCTCATCCAATATTCGTTACAACTGGGGAAGGGTATATGGAATCAGTATCGACACGACCTTCTAGTATCTTCTACGTTAAGGAAATTTGGAAAGAGATTATCTACAAATCTTTTAATTTAAAATTCAGAGATCAATGATCCAGATCTTTAAAAAATTTATCCAACGGTTAAAAATTATTATAATTTTTAAAAGATTTTACAATTTCTATGTTTTTAAACGTTGAATCAAATTTTAAAAGTCCAAATCATTTAATCCCTAAATTTTAAAAAGAAAAATCTGAAGATCATCGCTTTCCAAGAAATTTAAGGGTGTGAATGCAAAAACGCCTATCCAGAAATCAATTGAATTAAAATAATTGAAATATCTTTTGCTAGACGTAGTGGTTTGGGGTTGATGACGTGGTTTTGTTTTTTGGTTGATGACCTGGTTTTGTTTTTTGGTTGATGAAGTGGTTGAGTTGTTTCGCTTGATTTGATTGTCGGTTGGCCCAGATCTGTGTGTCGTTCGAAACGATTGCTTATCCCTTTACCTAATGGATAAATAATTGCACAGAATAGATGAGCCGCTGTTGGAAATATCTAAAAAATGGGAGTCACCTGCAAATTTTTAGCCGTGCCAAATACCAATTGTGGTTTGGACATCAATCGGTAGTACATGGATATTTTTCTAGGTCAGGGATATGCACACGAGCGAAAACGTTTTTTTTTTTTTTTTTCCATGAGTGAACGGATATAACTAGTTAATCTCAATCATTTTTCTTTTGTTTTTTGATGCGTAGAAGAGCAAAATTCCGCTTAGGAGATCTTGGTCTTAAACAATATTAATTAATAATAAGTTTCCCCTACTGTGTTATCCTTTTTTAATATGTCATTTTCACCAAATTCCTGATATTTTTATTGGATGTTTCTATTTGAAATACCTTTTCTTTTTTAGTACATCGATATTTTTACACTAAAGGAAAATGGGAGTTCGGCAAAGTGACTCAATAGATAGTCTAATTTGGTATTGAATTTACCGTCTACGGGATTCGAATCTAAAATCTCTTACTTCCAAGTGAATATGAATACCACTCTTGTTTTAGTTCAACAGCATTTCCAAGTTTGAAATACCAACATTCACGACTAGATTTCAACTCTTGCCTATTTGCTTGTACTTTCTACTTGTTTTTCCTATTCCAATTAGTTAGACTTAGAGCATCTTTAAAGAAGATGTCGAATTCTAAGTGGAGATCTCATTGTGCATACTTGGCATAAAAAATTCTTCTAACCGAAGTGTTATTTGGTGATTGGATTTGAAGCCTTTGTGATTAGGAGTCAAATTTAACATCAATGTCAAATTTATTTTTAATTAATTTTAATGGTGGGTCTCTCTTATTCTACTAATATTTCAACCGATAAAAATTTTGTTTCATCAAATTTTTAAATAAATACAACCATTTAAAGTTCTATATTCATAAGAAAATAACATTTGACAATTCGGTTGGAAAAGTATAAAATTTGTCATAAGACTTCAGATTGTCACATTAACCATCAATTATAATTTAATTGTTATACTTTTAACATTTTATTTGAAGATGGTCTTAGTGTTCGAAAGTCCTCCTAAGAGCATCTGATAAAAGTTTGTCACTCAACCTGCATACGAGGCAAAAGTTAGCAAACGTTTTAAAAATACCACTTTACTTAATTCTTTGCTTGTGCTATCACTGCTATGTACGTACTTTTAATGATAAGATATATAGGTGATGGGTGGCAATTTGCCCTAATTGATCAGCAAGGCAACTTTATCTGGCCAAAAACCCTTGAGGCAACTTCTTTTGGTCGAAAAGTTCTTTTGAGGCAACTTTGTCAAAACCCTTGTTTTATCATCGTT
Organism: Pyrus communis; assembly: GCF_963583255.1. NCBI lineage: Eukaryota > Viridiplantae > Streptophyta > Magnoliopsida > Rosales > Rosaceae > Pyrus > Pyrus communis. The sequence goes on along the minus strand of NC_084809.1, from coordinate 8,005,024 downwards.
GGAATAATGAACAAATTTACATGTCCTTTGTTTTCATATTCTTTTTTTAGTATCTCTCGTGACATGTATCACATAACTACTGCGTGGTGAACCAAATAAAAATAAAAATGTGAAACAAGGAATATATAAGTTTTACTCGTTGAAAGGATAAGAGGTGACATGACAAAAAAATTATTACCTTCTTCTCTAAAGATGCTCCTATATGTATCAAATTTTCACTTTTTGCTTGAGAGCGTGAGCCGCAAAATGAGCTTTCTTTCGAAACCCTTCAAATTGAATTTTTTGACTATATACAGTCTTCACTTAAAACAATAAATAATATGCACTCGGTCCATATACTCTAAGTTATTAGATAAGAGAAATATTAAAAATTATGATTGGTTCTGAATAAAGGTCGAATCAATCACATAATCAACTTAGGTTCATAATTCTAGTCGAAGACGACGAGACTCAGCGGTTAAAGAGTTTCGGCCAAGAATAATTTCGAGTTTATTAAGAGAATATGCTGAAGAGTCATAATAGTATCAGAATTGTATCACTTGGTAGACATAGCCATCATTGAATTCATCCCTACAAATATTAGAGGTTTTGCAACGTAGAGAGCCCCCTTCAACTCAAAACACTCTACTTGGAAATGCTCACTCTACGCGAAAACCCTCGCTTTATGCGAAACCCTTTTCACACCGCTTTTTTCTTTGTTTTTTTTTAGAAAGAATAAGGAAAAAAAAAAAACAAAGAAAAAAAGAAGGAGGGGTAGGGATTAGTTACAAATATTTGATTGTAACTGAGAGAAGCAAGGGGATCAATCTCTTTCAAATATACAACATGGATTCTGGCAATGTAGTTAGACTCTCACATCGATTCAAATGAATTATCCTTTCCATGAAGGTAAATCTTTGCCTGCTAGGCAAGACAATAGCAAGTTACAAATGTTGTCTCTGTAGGACATTTATTTTTGTTACTATGAAATTCATAAATGAAGTAGTTAATGGTGGGGTTACCCAGTAGCGGATCCAGAATTTTAAACTCTGAGGGTCCCAATAATAAAGGTCAAAAAATTAATAGACAAAAATAACATTGAAAAGTTTAATTATAAGATTGGAGTTTTATTCTCGGGTCTCTTTCAAGATTATTCAAATAGAGGGTGCTTTTGGCTTTGGTGAAAAATCTTTCCATTTTCTTATTTCTACATTACACAATTGATATAAAATAAAATTAAAAAAAAAAACACAAAACAGAAAACATATACCAATAAACTAAAATTCCATCTAAATTCCAATAATCACATGAGTATACAAACATAAAACATACCAATAATCATATCAAATAATTGACTATAAACCTCCATCAATATCTAATATAATTTAATTAAGATTAGATTAGAATACCAAAAAACTTGCATGAATTTTGAACCAAATGGTGATGGTATGGAGATTTGAAACAAATTAAGGTATGATATTGGAGTAAAATTTAAATATGGGATCGGGTAGGATTTAGAATTTTAGGGTTTTGAAAATTAGGGAATTGGGGATTGGGTGAATATGTGAAAATCAAGGCAATGGGATGGGGGAAGGGATGCGAAAGAGTGGGACTTGGGGGACGTGCTAGCTGGGAATTTAAAACAAAATATACACTAAAGAATACGTTTTGTATATTGTTTAAAAAAAAATTAAAACAGTTGACCAAAACGAGCGTTTTGGGCCAAGCCTTAAAAAAGAAAACTTCTTCACGCGGTCGTCTTCTTCGAAGACGCCACCGTTCAACCGTTGCAGCTTGCACACACAAGCCTTCCTCCTCGAGTGTGAGGGGTCCCTGAAAAATTTCAAGCAACAATTCAAGGTTGTTGAGGGGTCCTGAGATCTCCTAGGTCCCTCTATGGGTCCGCCACTAAGGTTACCATTATCCTTTTTGTAGTGATGAATCTTGTATGTGTTCCTAAGAAAAGGAAGTTGTCCATTTTTCGGGTTCTCGAACGGACGTGGAAATACATAAGAACTCTTGAATGGAAATGGGAAAGAGATGTAACTCCATTTTCTTTGGAAATGGCAAGATCGTTGGTGCAAGAAGGAGTTGAAATTTGTATCTCACTACACAAATCTCGAATTTAAACTCATCAAATAGTGATAAATAGGATGGTGAACATCACCATAATTACAGTGATGAGAAAACATATTTGGTATGCCGTGTGGTGTTATTGACATTTTGACCACGTTTATTTTTTATTTTTGGCTTCCCACTTTATGTCTCTATCCCTCTACAGATGAACAAGGCATTTTATTTATTTATTTATTTTAACAAGCGATATTATGTACACTAAAGGGGCGGGAGAGGGTTATAATAATGTGATTTAAATTCGTCTTTTACGATAATTGAACCTAAAACCTCTCACTTACAAATGAAAAAGAATACCACTAAACTGTAGTACTAAATGACACAAAACGTTTTTTTTTTAATATTTTACGAAAGAAGACTTGAACTTATGACATCTAATATATACCGCTAAATTAGAATCTAATTACATTCTAATCCTACCGGTTTACGATTCCCATCCATTTAGGTTTTATCTTTTGCTTTCAAATATCCATTTTCCCAAAAACGAGAAAAAGATCTATGATACATCATTCCCTTACTACGTATAAGATTTACGCTACACCTACGAATATCTTCAGACTAGTGTTTTTCACCCATTTTTATCTCCACACACCCTTATTAATTTTTATTTATTGATATTCTTTAATTCATTCAATCTGACGACCTGAAATTAAAAGCTCATGTGAGAGGTAAAAATAAGTGTAAAAATAACACCACCCTATTTTTAAACCATACGCATTGTGGTGATGTTGATAGGTCGGAATAGGCTAGAGATCAAGAATTTGAGCCTTCCATTGTCACAAAGGAAAACTACGCATATTATTTAAACTGGTCCAATTGTGATCGTGAGAATCATATACAAGATATTTGAATTTACAACTCGTATCATGCTTCGTTTTCTAGCATTATCTAATTAAGTATGTTATCACGTTGCATAGTTGGCGGATGAAGGCTCGTGAGCCTTCAAACTTCAACTTCAACTTTATTGGTTTCTTTCAATTGCATGGTGCACTAGAAATTGGCGTTTTGCTTGAGTTTCTCATGCGTTTTACACTTCTCTTTCCACCATCCAAAGTCAGCAAAGGTGGTTCTGCAGCAACCTACACTTTTTATAGTACAAGGAAGTGGACACAGGATTCTCCATCTGAGTGGAGAATTATGAAAGAAATGATGCAAGTTTGATGACTGTTAGAATAGTTAATAAGGCATTAGCAACTTCTTTATTTTTATTTAAGGTACTTTTGATGTTTTATATCTTATAATTTTCTAGTAGAATAACGATTATGATTCATTATGTAATCGTCTTGCCAAATTATGGTATTTTCTTTATTTTAGTCAACGGAATATATAAATTTCTAATCAATTTTTATTTTTTCTCGCCTTTCGCATTATTATTTAGGCTAAAATTTCCACAAAAATCTCAAAACATAAGATCGAATGTGTTTGAAATAACTATCTGCAAGAAATTATTGGAAACCAATTGTTTTCTTCTTTTCCATTTTACCAAAAGTTTAACATACTGTAATATTCTAAAACAAACAATCCAACTTTATAATATCATCTAAATGAAATGAAATGTAAAAGGTAGACATAAACATGAAAGCCACTTCGACTATTGATCGATGAAGTAGTTGAAAATGATGTGTATGGGCATTTAAACGTGGATCAAAATTCATCACGTGTAGAAAAAACACAGCCCATCCATGCCTCAATCAACTACAGTTATCCGTGCCCCTAAGCCTAACTTGAGTTCCTCCGGGCAATGAGATGCATGCTTGTAGAGGAGTTCGCGTCCGCTTAACGAAAAGATGAAAAGAGTTGGACTAATTTGGCGCGAGTTTTTTCCCACATCGGATAAACGAGGGGTGTATAGAGGTATAGCCAACTGGAAAAAAAAAGTACATTGTGCGTATATAGCCAACTTGTTCCACTTAATTTTTGTTTTGGAAGTGATTAGTGCTAATTAACATTGCAACTGGTTGTGAATCATGCAGATTATTGTATTTGTCTCCTACTGTTTAATTTATTAGAATTAGATACTTTAATTTTAATTGGAGGTGTATGTACATAGCATAAAGGCCGCGCTTATATTATAAAAATATACCACAAGTTGGATTATTACAATTAAATTTGTACTTTTATTTGAGCTATATTTTTTAATTTAATATAAATTGTTTTGAGAGAGGTTTGACTTTCAGTGTAACTAAGAGAGCATATTGCTCTAGACAATTAGTTACGCTTAAATCTGCAATTTTTTTTTTTTATATATATATAAAGTTCATACACATAAAAATTCAGAGCAGCTTGTATCGACTAAATGAACTCACTGCGCGTGGCAAGGCTTTGTTGCTCAAATAATTAGGACAGCGTTCACCATGCAATCGAGGTTTTGAAATTCGGAGTTGATATGTGATCATAGATTATATTTTAGTTTCTACTGTATATAATTAATTAACTTTTGAGTTTTTCTCACTAACATGACAGTTTTGAGGGAACTGCAATAATTAAGTATATTTTGAAATTAACTTTGTTGCCAAAGGAGCGAAAATGAACGTGGTAGCAAAGATCCGCCATCTTCGGTCTTGATAATTTGTACCTACAAAATAATAAGCACCTTTGATCAAGGCTAAAGCAACATGCATGCCCATGAGGTTGGTTAGGGGGTTGGCCAAGAGATCTCCAATGCCTAAGTCAGTTTCTCTGAAAAGAGTGAGTATTTAGGACTTGTATGTGTAGCAAAAACTCATCAGAAAATGGTGTAAATGGAGTATCTATAGGGAGGTGACCGACCATGGTAGGATTCTGCACTACACTTGGCAACTTCCAATTGGGCAAGGTGTGTCCTCCGTAAGATGGATGAGGAAAAAATAATCCCGAAGATATTAATTAGGAAATAATATCTTGGGTTGATATGGTAAGTATCCTTGATTAATTGTGATGAGAATTTCTTACTTGTTTGAGTTGATCTTCAATCAGGAATATTGTATAAGAGATAGTATTTGGTGATTAATTATATCTTTAATGCCTTGAATTTTCCATGCCACGAGTAGGGGATCCGGAGCTTGCTAATATTGTAGTTAGCTACTCAAGCCTTGAACTGTGCGTGGGAATTATTGTGATCCCTGCCCATTTAACGAGGACAATCTTGTCTTCTTTGAAAAAAAAGTCCACGTATTGTCTCCAAAAATTTTGAGATTACTTTTTGCTCCACAATTAAGTAGAGGCTTATAGTTTATAACAGTACACATCATGTTGCACATGCATAGTTGACTCACCCCTCGCTTTCTATAAACGTAGGCTTGTTTCAGACTCCCGAAATCAATCACTAGCAAAATATACGCCATACATGCTAAAAGAGTAAGAGATAGAGAAAGATGGGAAACATGAAGTGCATAAAGAGGTCCAACTCCAACCCCATCATCATCCTGGTTCCATATCCAGCACAAGGACATGTCACTCCCATGCTTAAATTAGCCTCAGCCTTCCTCAGCCAAGACTTCAAGCCAGTGATGGTCACTCCGGACTATATTCACCACCAGATAGTCCGGAAAGTCGAACCGAAAGACAAGATTTTGTGCATTCCAATCCCAGATGAATTGGACAAGGACACCCCAAGGGACTTCTTTGCCATTGAGAAGGCCATGGAGAACAACATGGCAAACCCTCTAGAGAGACTTATTCATCAGCTTGATGATAAGGATGGTGATGAAGTTGTGTGCGTAGTTGTTGATTTGTTGGCATCATGGGCTATAGATGTAGCCAATAGATGCGGGGTAGCCTGTGCTGGGTTTTGGCCAGCTATGCATGCCACATATCGCTTGATCACTGCAATTCCAGACATGCTAAGGACAGGTCTCATTTCTGCTGATACAGGTTAGTCGTTGATAATATTTTCTAGTATATGCATGAGATCATCATCTACGTCTTCGTTTGCTTTTTTTAGTCTCCCTGTTTTGGTTTCTTTAATGGCATAGCAGCTTACATAACATAACTGCACTATCGTGGTAACATTTCGTGTCAATGTTACATTGATATATGAACAAAATTGAGATATAACACAGAATGTCATGATGACAATATACTTTTATACTATGAAAAACTCCTTTGTTCAGTAGTACTAGTATCTTCTAAGTTCTCATTTCATACCTATAAAACTTTATTGTTGTTTGTACCAACTTGGTCTTTATGTAAAAGATTATTTGGAATTAATGTGTTCTAGGTGTTGTAAGAGATGTGATAACTAAACAATATTGTTTGACTCCTTACATAGTATGCATTTATTTTTATTTACAAATTAATCGCTTGACTTCGTACAAAGTGTGCATTTATTTTTATTTACAAATTAATCGTAGTATAACACATGTATAAAATTATCAATATATATGTATATATATGTCAGATTTTCATTTGTCTATCAAAAGTCGAGTATTTTTTATGCATATGCATAATTTTTTTTTAAACATTTATTATTATTAATGGGAGAGGATAGTCCGAAACTCTTACAATAACTTAGGGGGAGTCGAAGTTTGAAACCTAATACCTATTCACTAGGATATTAATTAAATCACATGCATGCATATGCATTATTTATTTATTAATAAAATTGTATGATGGTATTTATGACTAAGACATTTCATAGTGCGACTTATGTGAAGCAGGCAAGTGGATCACATCTTAATATCTATTACGATCGATAATTTTATAGTAAATGTAGGCATTATTCTAATTAGGAACAACATGGGGTACGTGTTTTTCAGTTAAATACGTACTGAAGAAAACTGAGATTTCATTATAAAATAAATTGCCAATATGAGGAGTAACTCAACCTTTTATAAGCTATTGCAAGGTTCATCCTCTCATCAGTGTGAGATTCATTATCAACACACCTCTTTATGTGTGGCGAATTTTTAAACCTAATACGTGGACAACACAAACGAGGTGACGTAGAGCGCGTGTGGTTGTTGGGCTTCACACGTGGGACAACCTTGGTCTGATACCATGAAAAAAGTTGAGGTTTCACCATAAAATCAATTGGCAATATAGGGAGTAGCCCAATCTCTTATAAGTTTTTGCAAGGTCCCTCCTCTCATCAATATGAGATTCATTCTCTACAAACATCCATGTAGATATATTGAAGTAAGCAAGTTGAAAACCACTGCTGGGTGGATGAATTTTAGGTATGTATTCCACACGCTCTGGGTTTGATTATTGGCACTGGTGAATCGCACGATGGTGGCTAGAGGGAGGCTGAAATGTCTTTGTAAATCTTTCTGGCCCCTAGAAAAGTGGATTGACATGACAAAGCCACCAAATCTCTTTTTCAGGAAAAATAAAATAAAATAAGCAAGTCGGACAAAGTACGGTTGAGTATTATTGTTGTTAGGGTTCAATCCATATAAATCTTCTCAAAATGTTGTAGCTGTAAATTAATATTAAGCTTGAATATATTAAAGGCATATGAACTTCATAACCATCCAGCGTGTATCAATTAGTTGAACATGACATTTTTGTAATTTAAAGATGGAGTAGTACTTTGATCCGAGTCCAAAAATCTAAGCTGTTATTGGATTTATTCTAATTGTCTTATTGTTCAATTTTAATTAAAGTTTATTTATTTATTTATTTATGCATCTTTACTCAAATATTTAAATATAAAAATCTAATCACTTTCAATGAAAAATAGTTAAAAAAAAATTTATATATCATTATTTATATACATATATATAATACTATGTCATAGGTTGATAAAATATATTTCATCTATAATAAAGATATATACGAAAATAAATCAAACCTAATCTACCTATCATCCATTAAAATAGTTCAAAAAAAAAAATCTTCATCCATACATTTATAAATTCATATACATGATGATATATATTGTACCTAAAACAAATATTAGTTAACATAGTTAACCTAACCTGATGAAGTAGAAGGAAATCGTGATACAAATTAGGAGCAGTAATAAGGATAAACAATATTTAATTTTTATATTTAATCTTAAATTTAAGTAATAAACAATCCCATAAATAAAGAGATATTTATTACAAATAATAAAATAAATTGATGTGGATAATCGAGTGGACCTAATCCATGGACTACAAACTTAGATTTATATAAGTTTACCCTTTAAGGGATTAAAAAAAAAAACACTAAAAAATCATCTTCTTTTTTTCTATAGCATAACTTAACTGAAGTTTCTTCAAAACGCTTACTCGAGCCAAAGCAAAATGTATATGAAACATTTCTAAAACTAAATGATAATCAGACACGTTCCAACATTGACGAAGCAAATTAATTTGGTTTTTGAACTTTTGGAATTAAGACATTAATGTGATACAAATAGTATTATAGACTTAAAGGCTTGTTTAGAAGTACTTTTAAAGTGATTGACACTATTTTTAGTGAAAATGTTTTTGAAACCAATTCTGAGTAAAAACAAAGTAAATCTTGGAGAAGCACTTGAAGTGTTTAATTCACACAAGAAGCACATATTTGGTTGCTTCTTCCAAAAAGCACTTGAAGTCCTTTTGAAACCCCAAGATCAATTTCATCAAAAACTCTTTTAGTCATTTCAAAATCACTTCCAAACGAGCTCTGAGACACTAACGTGTATATAATATAATATAATCTTGGCAGGATTTCCAAAACAACTAAGTGGTATATGCTTACCTAATCAACCTGTGCTATCTACCGAAGAGCTGCCATGGTTGATTGGCACTCCAGCTGCAAGAAAAGCAAGATTCAGATTTTGGACTAGAACCCTAGAACGATCGAAAACGCTTCAATGGATACTTGTAAATTCTTTCCCAAATGAATACACCATCAGCGATGAACAACATCAACAACTCGGTGATCAATTGTTCAAGAGCACCACAACCCAGCAACCTCTTGTTTTCCCAATTGGTCCTTTGAGCAAGCACACAACCACCAAGAACCCTAGCTTTTGGGAAGAAGACACGAGCTGCTTAAACTGGCTAGACGAGCAAAACCCTAACACAGTTGTTTACATCTCTTTCGGAAGTTGGGTTAGTCCAATTGGAGAGGCTAAGGTTAGAAGCTTGGCATTGGCACTAGAAGCTTTGGGAAAGCCATTCCTCTGGGTGCTTGGATCTTCATGGCTTGGAGGCTTACCAATTGGGTACTTGGAAAGAGTGGCAAAACAAGGCAAAGTTGTGTCATGGGCCCCACAAATGGATGTCTTGCAACACAAGGCAGTGGGATGCTATCTCACACACTGTGGGTGGAATTCAACAATGGAGGCCACTCAGTGCCAGAAGCCTCTCCTGTGCTATCCAGTGGCTGGGGACCAGTTTGTAAATTGTGCATACATTGTGAAAGTGTGGAGGATTGGGGTGAGATTAAGTGGGTTTGGACAGAGAGATGTTAAGGAAGGATTGAGAAGGATGATGGAGGAGGATGAGATGAGCAAAAGGATGAGGAAGCTAAATGAAAGGACTATGGGAGATGAGGCTAATTTGAGAGCTGTGTCAAATCTCACTGCCTTCACCGATCAGCTTAAGATGTTTACACTTGGGTATTCTAATAATGGTGTTTATGACTATGTTTTCTAGATTAATTATTCTATTTTGTTGAGAGATTTTCTTTTTGTATTTGTTATCTGTAGAGAGATGTTCAACACTAGTGGAATTCCATCCTAACAATGATAACGAATTTGGTATTATTTACAATTAAAATTTTCATTGTTAATTTTTTTATATATAGGTGGTATCGTAATTTAAATAAGTTATAGTGTTGGGGGGAAAGATTCGAACTTGAGTGCATAAAGGAGCACTATCTGCTCTTGCAAAAGTAGCTACCCCTCGTCTACAATAATTAGGTTATAAGTTGTAATTAGTGGACTCCTTGGACGTTCTTAATCAACTTGATGAGAACTATTTTATCATAATCAACAACTAAAGTAAACAAAGCAAAGCACCAAAGTAAATGAGAGACATTCAAAAGCAATACAAGAAGCTTCCCATTTTTTTTTATCTTTTTGTAGTTTCACGTGTGACAAATCACATAAAATGCCACATAGATTGGCATGCAAATAAGTAAGAACACTATGGTAATTTATTTAGTAGAGATTAATTCATACAAAGATAATAGCTAGGCGTAATGAAACATGCATTTGGTGCAAAAGAGTCACTTGTAGAAAGAGAAATAAGGGCGTGGATTCGAAAATTCTCCTCCTTAGTTGACAAAAAAAATTATTTTAATACGTAGACGAATGTAAATGTGAACGTAACTACATTAGCTATAGAAGATGTGCGCCCACTTTGCATCAAAATTCGAATTCACTCCCACGGATATTCTCCACTCGAGCGGGGAGTGGTATTCTTATTTTATCCTTGTTCATTTCTTTCAATTTGATTTGACCATCGAAACCATTTACTTTTTGATTCGCTTTTCAAAAAATCACCTAGCGGAAAATCAGTGTTGCAAAGATTTAGTTGCATGATAAGGAAAGAAAAAAAATAATAATAAAAAAAAATAAAATCTGAAAAAAAAAAAAAATCAATTTGACATCCCAAGTCTTGACTCATGATTCACACGGTTTATAGAAGTTTGGTGTTGAACTTGTTTCATTTTTGTTGTGTTTTCTTGTCGGAAGTAGAGGATGACGTTTTGTCAAAGGCTCCGCAGCGCTACCCATTCAATTCCAACCTCCAACCCTTTCCTTCCTGGCTTTTATTTTTTTATTTTTTTCTCTGACCCTTCTTTTGGCTACCAAGTCAAATTTCGTTTTCCTTTTTTTTCTTCCAGATATTTATTATACAGTTCAGCTACCTAGGTTGAATATATTTACAGTTTTATTTATATTTATATTTGTATTTGTATTATCTTATTATTTTCAGTTGCATATCTTGGAGTTCATCCAATTCCTTGTTTGGTTGCTGAGAAAATAAGACAAAGAGAAAACTTGGATTTGGGATCTTCCCTGTTTGTGGATTTGCTTCTGTGGACTGCTATATTCAGCTCAACAAGTTCATTTGATTTAATTAAAGCTCAGCTGAGAGGTACAAAGACTTTCTCTGCAGAAATTTTTTTCTTTCTCAGGAACTGAATTTAGCTGCAGGTTCTTATTCGTTCGGTTTGTTTATATAATAATTTATGCTTTTCAATTACTTTTAGTTATTTTTTAAAATTTAATTTAATTGCTGCTGCTATTGAATTGCTTTCCTTTCACACTACATCTGCTGTTTGGCTGGTGAGAAAGTGCAATGAAATAGAAAATCAGATTATGTCAAGATCAATCACTGTGTTTTCCATTCAATTCAAGTAAAGCCTTGCACTTCCAAGAATTTGATGATAATCGAAATGCAAGATAGAAGATTTTCGTTTCGTTTTTTTTTCTTCTAAATTTTCTCAGCAACCAAACAGATGATAAGTGAAGGGGGAAATTGATATGTCATTAATCCGTACATTAATCTCAAATTTTTAGGGGTTCTAGCTCGTAGCTACCGTTATGACGGTTACTGTTTTGGATTACTTTGACGAGTTTTTAGACTTGACATGTATTGCAGGGGTGTGTTTGTGATCTGTATAGTTCAGGCGGTATGAATGGAAGCTACAGCAATGCGAGTGCGAGTTCAAGCTCGAGTTTAGATAGCAGCAATCATGATACAGAGGATGATCAAGCCATTGCAACCATCTTGGCAGAAGAGGAAAAGGTCAAAGTTGATCGCAGGCTTGGGAAGAGACTGTCCCACTTAGATTCGATTCCGGTAATGTTCCTTGCTAGTCATTATGTCTACAATGTTTCTAATTCCCGGATTAGAGGTGTGACACCCTAATGCATCTTGTATATATGCATATATGTATATATACTATATAGGTGAAGATATGAATATATGTATCCATTTGTTGTATCGATTTTATCAAAAAATTAAGGGAAAATTAAGCCCATGACTGATTTTTCTCTGTTGGTTGTTATGAATGGGAAATAGCTAATGTATCCTTTTGGCAACGCATGCAGAAATTGGTGATATGTTAACTAAGTCACACCCTTTCACACCTTATGATACTTGGGTTGATCTTGAAGTTTCAAATTCTTTTTTCGAGGTGTTACTTATACATTCCTTTAGACATAAATATGTGCTGGTGTAGTAGTGTTACTAGTGTATGTAGTATGGGATATGAAATATCATTGCAAAATAGATGTGGGCTTTTGATACTTTCGACACGCTAATTTTCTTGTTTAGTTTTAATATGAGCACCATTTTCCTGCCTCATATACGATTGCTTGCTATGTCTGTTAGAATTGAGGAGGCATTTTTCAAACGTCGTTAGGTCTATATCACTCAATTAATTCTTGCTCCGCTGTATGAGATAGGTTGCCTGCTCCGTTATCTTAAGATAAATAATATACTCTCTGCCTACTGTCTGAGCAGTGCATAGATGCATGAGATAACCTTGTTGGCCATTTGACTGAAAATTGGGTAGCTTATTGGTATTTAACTGGATATAAATATGTACCCACTGATTTATTGTGTTTGCAGCACACTCCCCGCGTAAATGGGGAGATACCTGACGTGAATGATGCGACCCAAGACCATGAGCGCCTGTCGGCAAGGTTGTAATTTCTGCAATGAGCTCTCTACATAATTTCTACTTGATTTTATATCGCTACCTTGGCACTTTTTACGTTTACTGAGCTTTCCTTTATTCAGTGCTTATAGTACACCATGGTTTAGACAGTATAATTTGATCATAACTTTACAACTTTTATTTTCTCAAAACTAACTTTAGAAAAATCCTTCTCTCTTTTTTCCAAGAAGGCGGGGGTGGGGTTTATTGTGAACTGCTCATATCGAATAGCCTGATATCCTTTGCTACTCTCCTTTGGGTATTATATGTCGCTGAACTAATGAGAGATGTAGCTATGACTAAGCAGCTTTGTTGTGCACTTGGGTATGTAGAGGGATGATTTGGTAGCAGGAAGAATCATCTTGATCGTAATAATATCTTTTTGATTGATTCAGGTTGGCAACATATGATTTATCTGAACTGCAGATCGAGGGCGATGGAAATTGTCAGGTTTGGCTACAATAATTAATTTATCACCGTATTGTTTTCAAAGTATTTGCATCTGTTGAGATTCTGTTTATCTTTATACATTGAAACGCAAAGACATACCAAACGTATATTTTATCATATTAGGTTTTTGTTATTTTGTTTACTTGGGTTACATTGATTTATCAGCCCACATTTATTCGTTTGAATCCCTCTTCTTCTCCTTTTGGGAGGAGAGAAGGGGTTTCCGAGTAATTCTAAGATATTTGGTTAACATGCTGCAGTTTCGAGCAATAGCAGATCAATTGTTTCGGAATCCAGAATACCACAAGCATGTAAGAAAACAGGTGATAAAGCAGGTACGGCTGATGAAATTCCTCCTGTCGTTCATTTTCATTATATTAGTTTAGTTACCGTAGGCTTTGATCGATAAGAAGATTGTATCTTGAGATAATATTTTCATCTATTACTGGTAGTGGTATGAAATCTTAATACCTTGCTGTATGGAATGGATGCAACATCTTAGGAGTAACGCTAAGATAGCCTTTTATGTTTGAATTTTTTCTTGCTTTTCGAATTTTCGAATTTTCTTTATATTGGTTGTTTCTTAATATTTTTTTTTTATGTTTTATGTTTCAGCTAAAGCATCACAAAAAACTCTATGAAGCTTACGTCCCGATGAAATACAGACGCTACCTGAGGAAGATGAAAAAGTTAGATTTCTGCTTTCAAGTCTACTAATTATTTACTGCAAAATTTGAGACATATTGCAACGTATATATCTAACTGTTACTAAAAGTTAACTTGATTTTGTACACAACACTGTGGCACTAGAACCGGGGAGTGGGGAGATCATCTTACACTACAGGCAGCTGCAGATCGAGTAAGTTCAACTCTACTTTTTCTCCCTTTATTCAGGTGCTTTTAAGGTCACTTAGTGAAAATATTGACTTTCTCTTCACCTCACCGTTTATGTTGTCGAGGTATATTTTGTATATGGTTGTGACTTGAAATTGTTACAATGTCAGACCGAAAATGTAAAAGGAAGTTGTTAAAATGTAGTATTGGTGAGATCGAAGTAAAGAATTGTAAATCATTGTTTATTTGCATACGTTGATTCTTCTGTTTGCTCTCTGGTAACTCCGTAATAGTTTTGTTCTTTCCTGCTTTATATAATGCTAAGTTTCACAGTGATTGGTTTCTAACAGTTACGGATTCTTCTGTAGTTCGGAGCCAAGATTTGTTTAATCACCTCTTTTCGAGACACTTGCTACATCGAGATTCTTCCTAAAGATGGGAATCCTACCCTAGGTAAATCTCATTTGCTTACTCTCTCTTTACTTGAATCGTGAAAGTCAAAAGAAACTGCACAATGTACATATTAACCAAGTGGTACTGATATGCTGTGGAAAATCAAGCCAAACTAGCCAAGTTGGGCTTTTGGATGGAGTTAAACTCATAACTTGATACGTACGCGTGGGTTGAAACTTCGTCATAAAAATATAACGAGGTTGCGATTGTTTTTGTTTCAACTTTTGTGGTGTTTCAGAGCTTTGGCTGAGCTTTTGGAGTGAAGTGCATTACAACTCCCTGTATGCAAGTGCAGGTGATGAACTAAACCATTACTTATGCCTCTCATTTGCAATTTGTTTCTCCCGACACTTTGGTATCGGTCCCATTCAAGATATAATCAATCCTCTGATTCCTTTTTTACGAATCTGTTTACAGATGTTCCGACAAGAACTCCCCGAAAGAAGCATTGGCTGTTATTTTAGAGTTATTTCAAACCGTATTCGGTTTCAAATACTCCGTATACAAGTTACATTAGTAGCAAGTATATTATGGCGACGGGCGTTGTAACTCGCTGTAAACTAACAAGAATTCAGATCTTTCTTTCGAGTTAACGTCGGTACGCCGGAAATTAGACTTCAGATATCTGTAAATAGAAGTTACATGCTGAAGGATCACATAGCTTTTCTGTGTGTGTTTCTGCGGATTCTTGTATAAAGTCATCAAATCATTTTTCCAACAAGTGAAATGCGGTTTAATTTATCTCGCACATCAGTTGGCAACTAAACATCGTATGCGCAATTTGAACTCGTAAAAAATGTCACTAGACCAATCGGTCATTGCGAGTTTAAAATGTCACTAAACCAACTGATCGTTGCATTTAGGGGTGAACTATAACTCTAAATATCACTTTCCACACTCCTCGTCCTTTGACACGTAAAGTGGGAGAAGTTATTTAGGGGGTGTAGTCAAACTAAGATTTTAAAGGATTTTAAAAGTGATAGATTTTATAGGATTTAAGAGGATTAAAGATTCCTACAAAATTCATATGAATTTTAAAGAATTTGAATGGATTGTGGTGGAAGGATTTGAAATCCTAGGGGGTGAGGTTGGATTCTTTTTAGTCTTGGTTATATATACTTTTTGCTCTCAAATCTTACAAAATCCACAACTTATTGAAATCCTCCAAAATCTTAATTTTTTAAATACACTTAGATTTGGATGGATTTTAAAATCCTTTAATTGACTACACCTAGATTTGAATGGATTCTAAAATCCTTTAAAATTTTTTAATTGACTGCACTAAGATTTTAAAGTCTTTTAAAATCTTATCAAATCCGAGTTTGACTACACCCTCCTTAATTGCCAACAAACTAAGGAGTTGAGCAGGTGCAACATCTAGATCCTCAACCCAATTTAATTCAGGCTTTTATTCAAGAGTGGTCTTTGGTATTGACATAATTTTTAAATTTGATTCTTAATAATAAAAATCGATAAAGTGGTGTCTGAATTTGTTTATTGTAAGTCATTTTGGTCATTTCGTAAAAAATCTGTCAATATCCTTGTTAAATTGGCCAGTGACCACCTTTTTCATATTATTTTTGTTAAATCAATTCTTCCACTTATTATTGATATATTTTTCACAGAAAAATCAAAAAATTTACCGCAAATAAATTTAGGGATCAATTCTATGAATTTTCATTAATAATGACTAAAATAAGGAGTTATATAGTAGACGGTTTGCCAAAAAACCTTAAATTTATAGATCTCTATTTCCACGGTTAATCGAAAGTCATGCAGCATCGCGCGCCAACACCGAATGATGCACGAAGAACCTATGATAACCGTTGGCACAACACCGCGGAGCGTATCACTGACTTCCACGTGTACACTACGCCACGTGTTTCTTTCCAAGTGGTAGTTCACTCTCCTAATTTTCCACGTAGGCATTTCTTGTGTTTAAATTCCCTGCATCTTCCAGCACTAACTGAGAAAGTTCTCGCCTTCACTTTCTTTGTACGTTTTCTCGTCAACCAAACAGAAAATTGTGCCGCCAGTCTTCTGGAGAATGCGATCTGCACATTACTGGTATTTCTCTCTCTCTCTCTCTCTCTCTCTCTCTCTCTCCAATTATCTCCGTGCATTCATTTTTCTCCTTTTCTATATCCGAGTTATTTTTCGATTTTCTATCGACGTGAAATATTCAAATTTTTAGTCCTCTGTTTGGTTGCTGAGAAAATGGAAAACGTAGTGTAGAAAAAAATTAGGGTTTAAGCTAATTTAATTATTTTTTTTCATCGAATTTGATTTCGAATATCGAATATCGAATTGAAATCTGTACTCAGAGCAATCAATTGAGCTTAGTATACTCCCGTTTTCCATTTTCTTTGTGCCCAAACATCATAAAAACTGTAAATTTTCGAATGAATTTAACTGTTTTGTATTTGTTTTCTCAGTCGCAAGTCCGAAAAATTGAATTTTCATGCTAATTATTTATCAATTTTTATTATTGTGTTTGTTCAGACGAAGCTTTGAAGTCCTAGGGTTTGCCGAATCCAATCTAGGATGGCGTCGATCTTATTCAAGCTAGGGTTGTTCTTATCCGTCCTTTGCATTGTGTTTTCGCCTTCTCAATGTGCAGTTATGAGTATAGATCTAGGCTCTGAATGGGTAAAAGTTGCGGTAGTAAACCTTAAGCGCGGGCAGAGCCCGATCACAGTCGCTATCAATGAGATGTCAAAGCGAAAATCCCCCAACTTGGTTGCATTTCACTCCGGTGATCGTCTTATTGGGGAGGAAGCAGCTGGATTGGTTGCTCGGTACCCGGAAAAAGTCTATTCTCAAACAAGGGACTTGATTGGAAAACCCTTTAGTTCCAGTAAAAGCCTATTGGATTCATTGTACTTGCCATTCGACGTTACAGAGGATACTACGGGAACTGTTAGTTTCAAAATTGATGATAAAGTGACTACTTATTCAGTCGAGGAACTAACGGCGATGGTCTTAGGTTATGCTGCAAATTTGGCAGAGTTTCATTCGAAAGTGCCTGTAAAGGATGCTGTAATTTCAGTTCCTCCATACTTTGGGCAAGCAGAGAGAAAGGGGTTACTCCGAGCGGCACAGTTGGCGGGGATTAATGTTCTTGCTTTGATAAATGAGCATTCCGGTGCAGCATTGCAGTATGGGATTGATAAAGATTTCTCAAATGAGTCAAGGCATATAATTTTCTATGATATGGGCACCAGCAGTACCTATGCAGCACTTGTTTATTTCTCGGCATATAATACCAAGGAGTTTGGTAAGACTGTTTCAGTCAACCAGTTTCAGGTAATTTCATTCCAATTCGAATTATTTTCTAGCATTTAATAGTTTGCACCGATGGTTAACACTTCCATAGTTTACATTTTACACATGTTACATTGGTTTCACAGTAACACATCTACCGTGTGTAAATAATCCACCACGTGAAGTTCCTTCCTCCATGTATCTGTTATTTATGGAAGCATAGGTTACTTTTGATTCTCGTATGATATGCAATTATTTCGGCCAGTTCTCTTAAAGTTTATTCTCATTTCTCATGTAAAGGTCAAGGATGTCAGATGGGACCCACAACTTGGGGGCCAGAACTTGGAATTACGGTTGGTGGAGCATTTTGCAGATGAGTTTAATAAACAAGTAGGGAATGGTGTTGATGTGAGGAAGTCCCCAAAAGCAATGGCTAAATTGAAGAAACAGGTCAAGCGTACAAAAGAAATTCTAAGTGCAAACAAAATGGCACCAATATCTGTTGAATCCCTTTACGATGATCGGGACTTCAGGTCGGTGGAATTTACAGTGCATTACTCTTTTATCGTTGTTGAAAAGTTCCTTTATCATTGTCTATCTTTATTAATTTAACTAGTGGAAGCAATGAGCAGAAGGGTGAAAAGAGTTCATGTGGCAGTGGCTCTGTCAATTATTGTTCATGCGGCATATTTTTACCGTTGCCATACTTCTGGTTGATATAGACTTTTATATGTTTCGTGATTTCCCTTCTAGAGTAGTGGAAAATAGGCTATTTTAAGCATCTCAATTTGAATACTTTCAGAGCTAGCTGGAATTTGTGTCATTAGTTGTCCAACGTAGTATATTGAACATTATCGATATGTAGTTGTGCAACTTATATAGATAGGTTTCTTTGGGATGCCTCTGTTTCCATTGTTGGAAGTTCTATTATTAATTACTATTTATTCCACTGCTATGCTGGTTGATGTAGGTTTCCTTATAAAAAGCTTGGTTTACCCTTCTAGATTTGGTGGAAAATAAGCTATGTTAAATTTCTAAAGATACATGTGTTTTCACCTTGTGTACTCTGGCAATTTGTGTTAGTTGTCCAAGTTGACAAACTGAACACTATTTATTTCCCTTTCAGGAGCACGATAACTCGTGAAAAGTTTGAAGAGCTCTGCGAAGATCTGTGGGAGAAGTCACTTATACCTCTTAAAGAAGTGCTCAAGTATTCTGGTTTAAAGGTAGATGAGATATATGCAGTGGAACTGATAGGAGGAGCTACCAGGGTGCCAAAGCTGCAGGTTTGACCTATACTCTCTCTCCCTTTTGCTCTGGTGATGTCCTACATCACCTTGATATTAATGTTGCGCTATTGAATCTCGTCATCTCTGAGTTGTTATGAAGAGTGATCACGAGAAGGAATTCTCTATTTCTTTTATGACAGGCTAAGCTTCAGGAATATCTTGGAAGGAAAGAGTTGGATAGACATCTGGATGCTGATGAAGCTATAGTTCTAGGTGCAGCATTATATGCTGCTAATTTAAGTGATGGAATCAAGCTGAACCGTAAGTTAGGGATGATTGATGGTTCTACCTATGGGTTTGTGCTTGAGTTAGATGGCCCCGATCTTCAGAAAGAAGATATTACTAGGCAGACACTTGTGCAACGGATGAAGAAACTCCCCAGCAAGGTAAATAACATGGAAATAAATACCAAATGTTAGTAAATGGTTTTATTTTATAGTTTTTCCCGTCTAAGTTCACTCACTATGTTTTGGTTTGCTATAAAATAGATGTTCAGGTCCTTTATCCAGAGCAAAGATTTCGAAGTGTCGCTAGCGTACGAGAGTGAAGATCTTTTACCCCCAGGTGCCACCTCTCCTGTATTTGCTCAGTACTCTGTGTCCAGTTTGACAGAGACAAGTGAGAAGTAAGGATTGGCATTTCCAGATTCTTTCTGTACAATTTTTTCGGCAGTGCTTTAAAGAAGTTCTACCTATATGTCCATGCAAAAGCATGAGATGAACACTGACAACATTTTATATTTGTCTTTTCCATCTTATTTAGGTATGCATCACGGAATTTGTCTTCACCCATTAAAGCAAGTCTGCATTTCTCTTTGAGTAGAAGTGGTGTTTTGTCGTTGGATCGTGCAGATGCTGTTATTGAAGTGTCAGAATGGGTGGAAGTTCCTAAGAAGAATCTGAGTGTGGAGAATTCAACTAATGTTGCACCGAACATTTCGACTGAAACTGGTGCTCAGAACTCTTCAGAAGACAGCAATGGCAATACTAATGATGGTGGAAATAGTAACACTTCCAACTCTACTGTAGAAGCGGATGTTGTTATTGAAAAAAAGCTGAAAAAGCGGACCTTTAGGATTCCACTGAAGGTATATGTTAGATAATTTTCTTAAAGTTCTTTCATGCTTCTCAACAGCTCATTAGAAGCTCGTATTTTCTCAAATCTCCTTTTCATATTGTAGATTGTTGAGAAAACAGTCGGACCTGCAATGTCTCCTTCAAAAGAATCTCTTGCTGAAGCAAAGCGTAAATTAGAAGAATTAGACAAGAAGGATGCAGAGCGGAGGAGAACGGCAGAGTTGAAAAATAACTTGGAAGGATACATATATGGTACTAAAGAAAAGGTGTGTAGGTGTAATCAAATATTTTTTTCTTCTCGGCATAAGAAAACCATCTTCATTGCATGATATATTTTTTTATGAATATTTACGATGTTTCCAAATATTTCTGGATTTTTCCGTGATATTATGCCTTGCAATTGTTGTTTGATAAAGTTATTAATGTAGTTTGTTTTGTATATTTTTTGTCACATCATTCATTTGAGGATATTGCATTGACTTGCTTTGTATTGAATCTGATGTTATTTCTCCTTTTTGTGTCTTTTGCTTTGATAGGCTAAATTATTTTGTTCTAGTGCTAGTTTCCCTATTTAAAAATGTTTTTGGTCATAACAATTTGTTCTTGTTTGAACCTTTTAATGAATTCTTTCGTATACCAGTTTGAAACATCCGAGGAATTTGAAAAAATTTCAACTAGCGAGGAACGCCAATCCTTTATTGGAAAGCTAGATGAGGTAGACATTTCTTTATTCAACCCAAAATTCAGCTTCATCATATCTCTGTCCTAAGTTTTCTATTTAACCTGTTGTCTTTTTCTTAGGTGCAAGAGTGGCTTTACACCGATGGTGAAGATGCTACTGCTTCAGAGTTTCAGGAACGCCTAGAGATGCTAAAAGCTATTGGTGATCCAATATTCTTCAGGTATATTCCAGTTTAGTTTGTTTGGTTTAAGTTTAATTGAGGGTAATACTGCATTCACCAAGAAAAAAGAATTGGGCAGTGATGTATAATTTTCAGATGTAATTTCTACAATTTAAGTCCTGTGTCAAGTCAATGCAATGTATCTGATCTGATGAATTCTTGGGTGCAGATTCAAAGAGCTTACCGCACGGCCAGAAGCAGTGGAACATGCTCGAAAGTACCTTTTTGGGGTGCAACAGGTAATTCAGACACTGTCATTTTTATAAACTTGGATTATATATCACATGTTAGAAATTGAGCTCGGGGATATTGTTACTAAACAAATATATAGGCTTAAGTTTTACATGTGAAATTGTTGCCATAGGTCAATCACCGTTAAATATTTAAAGAGCTATTAATAAAGTCCGCACCATTAACTATATGACCTTAGTAAACCATGAGATGTGACATATTCATTTATCTTTTCCTCAATGTGTTGCAGATTCTAAGTGGATGGGAGTCGAACAAACCCTGGATTCCGAAAGATCGAACAGATGAGGTGCTTCAAGCATACATGATCCGACTTAAAACTCTTTGCCAATTGTAAATAGTAGTTGTAGTAATGATCTAATTTAGCTGCCCTTTGATGGCCTCTGACGCTTAAGGTGTGGGAAATTTATGTGTGTTTACCAGGTTGCGAGTGATGCTGACAAGTTGAAGAAGTGGTTGGACGAGAGGGAGGCTGAGCAGAAAAAGTAAGTAATTGTTGTTGCTGTATTGATTTCTTTTGACATTATTAAGGTAACTTGTTGATGGCAACTATGCACGCACATTTAATCTTAATTAAGGAAACATGCGGTGATAGCCCATTTCCCTTTGCTTGATATCTTGCTTTATGTTGACGATTGTTGAATGTACCGTGTTGCACATTGGTGCTGAGTTTTTTATTTGGTTTGAAAGTGTTGC
The DNA here is from genome assembly GCF_963583255.1 of Pyrus communis. Classification (NCBI taxonomy): domain Eukaryota; kingdom Viridiplantae; phylum Streptophyta; class Magnoliopsida; order Rosales; family Rosaceae; genus Pyrus; species Pyrus communis. Next base: position 7,983,127 of record NC_084809.1, on the reverse strand, counting down.
TTTTTTCGTTGAAAATCCTGCAGTTAGAAGTTATTTATGTGCATAATTTCACCCGGTTCTTGATTTGCATCTTATTGATTTTGGCTACTGACCGAGATCCAGTCTGCTCTCCTTGATTATCCATCAAGTATAGCAGCAATTTTATGACAGTGCTTCCATTTATTTAACCTAGTTTTGTTCTTCCTTGAAGGACTCCTGCACATAGCAAACCAGCATTCACATCGGATGAAGTGTTCGGGAAGGTGTTTGATCTGGAAGACAAGGTATCCTTTCGATTCTGTTTCTCGGTTGGGAAAATAAATGAAAATGCGATCCACAAGCTATTTCTATACAATTGTAATGCTCTTATCGATGACTGTCCTTGTCTAGGTTGCCAGCGTCAACCGAATCCCCAAGCCAAAGCCTAAAATTGAGAAACCCACAAGCAATGAAACCGAGAGCAGCGGAGAAAAAGCCAAAGATTCTGACTCGAGTTCTGATAATTCTTCACAAGATGACCAGAAAGCCGGAGACTCAGATGACTCAGCAAATGAAAAAGTTGACTCAGCGGGTCACGATGAGCTATGATCAAATCTAACTGACATGTCAATTAGCCTTAGTTACTGCCTTCCCAATCACTGGATTTGCATCGATACAGAGGAAGGGGGAGGGCATCTGCAATTTTCAGACGTTAGAAAAGAGTAGAGTTTGACGGTCTGAAGAATATTTGCTCAGGGACTTCTTCTCTCGTGTTACTCATACAGCTATCATCTCATACCCACATTACGGTGGGACACCGATCGATTTACTGCGTTGCGTCGCTAGAAGTCTTGATCGTTATGTTCTTCAGACGATATGATATTTATAGGGAATTTTGCTGTTGAGGAAGACTTTGTATCATCTTATTTAAGAGAAGAGACTAGTTCTTTTCAGTTGACACTTTTTGCTTTCTTTGTGGCCTTTTCTTTCTCCTCCTTTTCTCGACTTTTCTTTTCTCCTCCATTTTAGCTTCTCACAAACGGTTATTTAATCATTTTCGTTGTTTTTGTTTGATTTATTCGATCTGATTGTTAGAAAAAAAGAAGGGCTTGTGAGAAGTTAAAAAAAATGTGAAAATTGCATCCTAAAATGATAAGTAGAATATTTAAAAGAAAAAAAAAAGGAAGTTATTGTCGACATTTCAAGGAAGTCATTCACATAACTTTTTTCTCGTGTTGTGTTAAAAAGATAACATGAGCTTAGCTAAGTTCGAATTTTGTTTTGCAGTTTAGATGTATTAGAATAACGCATCTAAAAAGCGAGAAGTGTGTCAATTTTTGTTGACTCAACAAATAACAGTTCCCTCCAAAATACAAGTACAACACAACAAATATCGAATTGCTCAAACCACAAAGCAGCACTCTTTTCTTCTGCCTCACCAACACCAACTACCAACACCAAATGAGGCTGAGATCAATAGGTGAAAAGGGGACCCAAGTCTTCAACCAAAACCTGAAAATTACCCGGTTGGGGAAGTCGGGTCGGATCGACGAAGCGATTAAGATTTTCTCACAAATGCCTCAAAGGAACACTGTAACATACAATTCGATGATCTCTGTCTATGCTAAGAATGGTAGAATTGGTAATGCACGCCAACTGTTCGATAAAATGCCGCACAGAAACTTGGTTTCTTGGAACACTATGATTTCCGGGTACCTGCACAATGACAGGGTTGAGGAAGCGTATAGGATTTTTGTTGACATGCCGGAGAGAGACCTTTACTCTTGGACTTTGATGATAACTTGCTTTACTCGTAGTGGTGAGCTCAAGAGAGCCAGAGAGCTATTCGATTTGCTTCCAGATAAGGGGGATGCTGCTTGTTGGAATGCAATGATTGCAGGGTATGCGAAGAAGGGGCAGTTTGATGATGCTAAGAGATTGTTTGATGAAATGCTGGAAAAAAATTTAGTTTCGTGGAATTCAATGCTTGCAGGGTATACGAAGAATGGGGAGATGCAGTTGGGAGTAAATTTTTTTGAGCAGATGCCTGAGAGGAATGTGGTTTCGTGGAATTTGATGTTGGATGGATTTTTTGAGGTTGGTGATTTGGATTCTGCTTGGAAGTTCTTTAAGATGATTCCGGACCCGAATGTGGTTTCTTGGGTCACAATGTTATGTGGGTTTGCGCAAAATGGGGAGATCGCAAAGGCAGAGGATCTCTTTGAGCAGATGCCAAGTAGAAATGTGGTTTCTTGGAATGCAATGCTTGGAGCCTATGTTCGAGACCACCAAATTGACAAGGCTGTTAAATTATTCGGGGATATGCCTGAGAGGGATTCTGTATCGTGGACAACAATGATCAATGGGTATGTTCGTGTTGGTAAGCTTGACGAAGCAAGGCAATTGCTCAACCAGATGCCATACAAGAATATTGCTGCACAAACAGCAATGATGTCTGGATACTTGCAAAATGGAAGGATGGATGAAGCAAGTGAGATCTTCAATCCCATTTCCATCCGGGACGTTGTTTGTTGGAACACAATGATTTCAGGCTATGCTCAGTGTGGGAAAATGGTTGAAGCTCTATCTCTTTTCAGAAAAATGATTAACAAGGACATTGTTTCTTGGAATACTATGATTACTGGTTATGCTCAAATAGGGCAGATGGATAAGGCACTTGAAATCTTTGAGTCGATGGGTGAGAGGAGCATAGTTTCGTGGAATTCTCTGGTTACAGGTTATGTGCAAAATGGGTTATATCTGGATGCACTAAGGAGGATCGTGAAGATGGGACAGGAAGGAAAGAGGCCTGATGAGTCGACTTTTGCTTGTGGTCTAAGCGCGTGCGCCAATCTTGCGGCTTTACAAGTTGGAAAGCAACTTCACCATTTGGTTGTGAAGTGTGGTTATGTAAATGACTTGTTCGTCAGCAATTCCCTGATTACCATGTATGCTAAATGCGGGAGAGTTGTGGATGCTAATTTTGTGTTCGAAGATATCAAGCGCGGTGATATTGTTTCTTGGAATTCTTTGATATCTGGGTATGCTTTAAACGGAGATGGTGAAGAGGCAGTAAAGCTCTTCAAAAAGATGTTAATAGAAGGGGTGAATCCTGATCAGGTGACCTTTGTTGGGGTGTTATCGGCATGCAGCCACAGTGGGTTGGTTGAGTGCGGTTTAGAAATTTTTAAGAGCATGACTGAAGTTTACCTTATTGAACCTTTTGCCGAACACTATGCTTGCATGGTTGACCTGCTCGGTCGTGCAGGGAGGCTAGAGGAAGCCTTTGAAATGGTGAGGAATATGAAGATCGCGACAACTGCTAAAATATGGGGTGCATTACTTGGAGCTTGTAGGATACACCGGAATCTACAACTTGGAAAGTATGCTTCCGAGAAGCTTTTAGAACTTGAACGTGATAAAGCTTCAAATTATGTGCTCTTGTCCAACATGCATGCTGAGGCCAGCAGATGGGACGAGGTTGAAAGAGTCAGGGTGTTAATGAAAGAAAGTAGCACAGAGAAGCAGCCAGGCTGCAGTTGGATTGAAGTCAGAAATCACGTACATGCTTTTCTCTTTGATGATCCGGTGCAGCCTAGAACAGCAGAGCTTTCAAGCGTATTGAAGAGCCTAACCACAGAGATGAGAAACACAAGTTACATATCGACACCTTATGATTGACAAAGATTTACAACCTACGGTAACAGGTACTGCTTTTTCGCTCTTGCTAAGCTATTAGCAGTATAGCATTTTATAGATCAGTAAATATGCGACACGAGCATTCATTTATGATTTATCAATTGTTCTTCAAATAGAGAACTCATACATTGCCAAGGAAAATAGGAAAGAAGCTAATTTGTTTTAAGTGATTTAGAGCAATTTACATGAAATTTAGCAATTATACTTATCCGCAGATAACACTCAACCTGGCTATGTATACGGTACTGTAAATGTTTCATCTGTTTAGATCAGCTATCTAATATCCTCTCCTATTCTTTTTCTGGGCTTGAAAAAAGTACAGGAGTAAAAATACACGCAGGGTTACTCTTGTCCTATATGAATGAAGAGGGAGGGCACTCTCTTCTCTCAACGAACCCAGAGACTTTCTTCCTCGCCAATTGGAAATTTATGTAGTGTTCCAATTAAAAGGAAATCCATGTTCAACTCAAGGAGCAACATCCTGCTTCCGCAACGATATCTCTGGTATCTTTTCAACCTAAGGACCATAGCCATTCAAATGCGATTTTTGCCATCTCCATGCAATCTGCAGGCTCTCTTGAAGTGTGTAGTGGGCTGTCCAATTCAGCTCCTGCCTTACCTTGGAAGGATCACTATAAACTTTAGCATAGTCCCCCGGCCTTCGGTCGAGGTAATCAACCTTTATGTCCACCCCTGTCGCCTTCTTGCATGCCTCAACAAATTCCTTCACTGAACTACCTGTATTCAAAATGATCCAAAATAACTTCAGGAAATGCAGGGCTAGCGAGGCAAGGGTAAGGAAAGGATGATAATAATTTCAAGGGAAATGACAGATTTCTTAACCTTTTCCAGTGCCGACATTGTAGATCCCAACCTTCCCAGGTTGTGCATCGGCGAGAGCTTTTACATGAGCATCAACCAGGTCAGTGACATCTATATAGTCCCTCACACAAGTGCCATCAGCTGTTTCATAGTCTGTTCCTCTGACCTAGAATCAATGACATAGACAAAAGAATTCAATTTCTCACATTGATTTTGGCCTAAACAAGTGTACTGGAAAAGAGGAGGGGGACAGGGGGAGAAAAGTACCTTCAGTCCAGGAATAATCCCTCGAGCGGCATCAAAACAGGCACCAGAGATTCGTCCCTGCTCACGTAGCTCAGGTCGAGGAGCCTCTCCTAGTCTTCCCTCAGGGTCTGATCCTATCACATTAAAATATCTGGATACGTAACCGTATATATGTTAGGTTCAGTTATACCTAATATATACATTTCGAAGAAATTGCTCATGCCTCATGCTGTGTTGAAGTCAGAATTCAGAAACAAAGCAGCGGGAGCATTGTGCTCGCTCACACGCACGCACACTTTTCAAAGAATTAAGCAGAATTCACGGCCTACCGTAAGATCATGACTGCCATGTTTGAGTTTTTGGAGAAATCTAGTATGATATCTTCTGCCATCTTCTTTGCTTTTCCATATGGATTGATTGGGACCTGAATTCGTACAGTTATAAATATTGAGTATTTCGGAAATTAGCACATCTTGATACAAATGTTAATCTGTGTTTTATTTGACTTGATGTACTAACACAGTATTTAAACTTTACAGTTAATACATGATTAACTGACAAATTAAAACTGTGTTATGAATCTCACTTGCTCGGTTTCTTCGGTGATCGGCATCTTCTCAGGTTCACCATAAGTGGCACAAGTACTGGAATAGATCAATGTTTTTACATTGTGTGCTGCCATTGCCTCCAAAACCAAGAGGGTATTTGATGTGATATTGTGATAGTATCTGCAGCAGAACACTAATTGTATGTCATTAAAAGATAAACAGAGAAGAAACGAAACTTAATTAACACGAAATTGACGATTGAATACCGAAGAGGCTCGAGTGTACTTTCACCAACATAAGCAACAGCTGCAAAATGCATGACAGCATCAAATGCATTCTCTGAGAAGATCTTATTGACCTAAGACAAGAATCAAGGAATATCCAACACGTTGTTCACCCGAGTTCAGTTCACCCTTTCCACAGTTTAGATTAGTTTAAAGTAGAATATACAAAAGAAACATATATTAGGATACGGCTTTTGCATCTCCGAGGTCAGCGTATATGAATTGCAGCCTCCCGGGTTCTGGAAACAACTGTTGAAGAACCCTAACAGCACCGATGTTTCCTCGAGAAAGATTGTCCTGTGAAAAGACACAAATTAAAGGGTTTTCAATCGACGAATCATGTAAGAATCACGAAGAAAAAGCTTTCAAGAATGATCGATATATACCACTATCGTTACACGGTATGAGTCCTTCAAAAGCCTAAGTGCAGCATGAGAGCCTATGTAACCAGCACCTCCTGTGACCAAGACATGCGTGATCCCTGCTTCATGATAAGAGAAGGACTGCAGATACACGAAAACATGAGTTGAAGGTAAAGAAATCTTGTAAAAAAAGGAACAAAACCGAAAACTATAAATCGGAAATAGACCTTGTTGGGACTGCTAGAATCATGTGACTGCTTGAACAAGACAATGCAGAGGGTGATTAGGCCGGCTGCTGCGAAAATCTTGCCGGAGAATTTGCTCCTTCGTTTCGAGTCTGCAATATCCATGCCTGCAACTGCAACCACAGAGAGAATTGGTAGAAAAATCAAATTTGGTAGTGAAGCACTTTATTATAAAGTGCTTATACAGGACTAAAAATTGTCTATTGTGATGAGTCCAAAGTCTATGCTCGATGTGCCCTATATGCTTATCTACCTAATACAATGCCCACCTCTGCCGACTTATCGTAGTTAGACTTCTTGACCTATAGCTTATTTGAAAACGTCATAAAAACAAATGACATAATATTCAATTTTTGGGCGAGTGTGTACAATAAAATTTCTGATTCCGTCCCTTGCTTAAAAAAAAAAAAAAAAAAAAAAAAAATCATAGATGATGATGATTTAAATATGAAGACCCCATCTCCAAATTAGAAGGATGTATAAAATTCAGCATTGATATATGACTCCCAATTCCGACCCTACAAATAACGTTACCAAAGTATAATAAAAATAAATTAATATACTAGAAGGAAAAGGAGTTATAGGCAAAGAAAGAAACGTTACAGAAACATGGTAAACGAAGTGAAAGTGATTTAGACGTAACGAAAACATGGGAAACACAACTTTCAATGAATTTCAGGAACCCTAATGACAGAAACTAATAATTAAGCAAGGGCTGAGATTCATGAGGAGAACCTGAGGAGTCTCGACTGCCACACAGAAACGTCAAACTGGTGACCTCAGAAACGCAGAAACCTGCCAGTCGAAACGAGAACTTGGGAATATAAAACGTCTCTAGTCGTTTCTGTGTAAGGAGGAGGAGGAGGATTAGGTGGAATGTATCTATATTTATATATATTGAGCAAATGAGAGACGAAGAAGTGTCACCAAAGTTATGCGAGCGAAAAGGAAATACTAACTACCATGAATATTCGTAGAGAGAGAGAGAGAGAGGGAGAGAGAGATAGACCAGGTCCTCCTGCAGGTCTTTGTATTTTGCTAAACTGATGGAGAATGTATACAAACATTCCACGTGCATGGGCGGGCGGGGTTAAGGTCAGCGGCTTCAGCCTCACTCCCGGGCCTCTGCATGTGAATTGACCGGCCTGAGCCCGCAGCTTTAGGGTCTCAGCCCTCAGGCCAGCTTTGCTTCAATCAAAATCTTGAGATTATTACGTATAAGGAGGGGGAGAATCAAATGCATGACCTCAGGTGCGGGGATGGATGCTCGACTGCTTGAACCTTTTCTTAACAAAGAGGTAAATTTTGGGATTATTATTTGGTAATTTAGCTGTGCCTTAAGTCCACCATTCTACTTTGGTTCAAGACATGCACACATACTAATGGAGAGGAGGAATGGAATACAATACCTTGGTTGCCGAGATGAAATGCTCTTACCTACTCGTGTTACAAATATATGCTTGATAAAGAGGTAAATTTTGGTTGTGTACATATATGTATGTGGTAAATGTTTATGGATAGATGGGAGCATCAAATACATGTATCTGCCTTTTGCGTTTAATCGCTTCAGCTACAAGTCGTTGATTAAAGAGGTGAACTTGGATTGCTTCAATATGTATGTGTTATATGTTTATTTCAAGAATGATGATTGCACTTTAAGCATGCTAATGGATTGATTTTGTTCTTTTTGGAAATCTACTAATTAATTGTAGTTCTTAACAACTATATATTGTCCTAATTAACTAGTCATAATTAATCTGGGATGGAGAGAAATTATATATGAAACAAATGTATGATTTATATGAATTTTATTGCTCGAGAGAAAACGACTAAACACCTAATCCCTAACCCTCTCTCATCTTAATTAGCTACATAAAACCTGGTCTAATTAGGTTCTCTCCTCAACACTTAAACACTACTTAGTTGAAAGCAATTCCAAGTTTTCATTCATTGGCCTAAGTTTTATAGGTTAAAAATTGAGGATTTAGAAAGAAAAAAAATTGTTATTGACATTTCAAAAAAAATTATTATTCACTCTTCTCTCTTTTATTGTCAATAACAATTTCGTAAACAAACTAACAACAATGTCATTTCATCGCAAAAGAGGGTCAACAATGAAAGAGTATTAATTACATGAACTACTTATGACGTCAATGCATCAGTTGGCTGTATACTTATTGTATCAATTATTATGACCTATTGTTAATTGACATCATATTGTGACCACAAAATGTAATTATCCAACATTATTGTGATTAAAACTGTTTCAAATTGAATGGTTTATTTTTATTATTTTTTGTTGAAATCCTTAGATTAAATGATTGTCTTTCACATTTAGAGTTATGTTTGTTACCAGATTTCTAACACCCTACTTTTCTTTGCTACCCAATTTCTTGCTTACAAGGGAGAATTAGGCAAATCTTAAATCATCTCTGATTTCTCATCTTGCACGTTTCATGAAAGAGAAATTATTATCACACTTCCCTTTGGAAAATCTGTTAGCAAAATAATAGCATTAAGAGACGGCAAATTAATCTATTGGGTTGTTTACATGTACCCGTTAAGACCTGTTTAATTTAATTTCAACCTACGCAATTATTACCACAACCAATATCTTGTTATATTATGATGATATCCAATTAAACGGGTCTTAACAGGTACCCGTTAAAAACTTAATGTGGTTGATTCGCCACCTCTAATAGCAATGCAACCAAAACGCACCGTCTCACTATATTCTTCTCTAAATCCTAGGGTCTAGAATATCCTCTTCTAAAACGATGACGTGTCAACCAATCCCACCGTGGAGTCCCATATGCATTCCCTTCTCTCATCAAGTCAAGGTCCAATAATAAAAAAAAAAAAGGCATAAGTCCAAGTTGGCATTGTCACGCGGCTACACGCGTAACTCCATCATTGGCTACAAAGCGGACATTTTTGTATGTGATGGTCACATTCTTACATATCTTATTAAAATAATACTATTCACACATCTATTTTTACTTCAAACACAATTTTATTAATTTTTAATCATTAATTTTTTAATTCATCCGGTTTGATAGCCATAAATTAAAAAGTAAAAATAAGTATTTGGATAACACTATCCTATTACTAATGTATTTGTTGTTGTTAGAAATGTTTTTTTTTGGGTCAATGTTGTTATAAATGTTTATTTGGTCTTGATGACTAAGAAACACGTGGTCACACACCCTCAAATAAGATATCAAGAGTGAAGAATAAATGAGTTTAATTTTGATATTATAATTTAATTCAGTAGCAAAAATCAATTTTATGTGATAGGAAAGCTTACCAAATGATCAAAATTAATGTAATTACATATTGGGTGGTATATCCACACACTCATTATTTACTTCTGACATACTTCTTGTTAACTTCTAGTCTTTGATTTTTCAATTCATTCGATTCAACAGCTGAAATTAAGAAGGATGTATGGTAAGTAAAAAGAAGTGTGAATACATGATTTTAAAATGACTGAAAACGCTTTTGGTGAAAATGTTTTTAGAACTAATCTTCTTTAGTAAAAATGTAAGTAAATTCTGAAAAATTACTTAAAGTGATTCTTGAAAGAAGCACATAACTGATGTTTCTTGTAGCACTTTAAGTGCTTTTGGAATCCAAAAATATTTCTTCTAAAAACACTTTCAATCATTTTAAAAGGATATTCAAAAGAACCCTCGTAACTAATACTTTACAATTCCACAAATTATAACTTAAAACGATTAATAATATCACGTGACGAGTCAAACAACTAGACAATGACAGGGAAAAACATCTTAACAGTCGACCCGGACATAATGGTCCATTTACGCATCCGAGTCCGAATATCCGAGTTTTAATAGTGAAAAATGCTGTTGGAAAGGCAACCAATGAGAGCGCGCCACCTCAACGCACCTTCTCTATCTGTATTTGCCCACCGCTTCTCTGGAGGAAGGCACGTGCGCCAATGCGAAAGTCGTCTTCTTCCCTTCGCGCTGCAAAGAAAAATGACCTAACCCACATAACCCTCCTTCTTTCTCTCCTCCCCCTCTCTCTCTCTAACATCCCTCTCAGAAGAGAGAGGGGTTAACCCTTTTTGCTGAATTTGACCCTCGGATTCCCTTCGATTTACACTCCCTTGCCATCCCCCCATTTTCTTCCCTCGACCGCGTAATCTCCTACTGAAGCCTCCAAGTCTCGGCGCGTTTGGCTGTTTGTGCTGATCCGGACCAATACGGCGTAGTTTTTGCTTCTGCGGTGGAGCTTCGGGTTTTTAGGTCCGCGGACGGTGGTTTTGGTCCGTCTGTTAATATGGAGAGATCTAATGGCACAGATTTCAGGGACGTGCTTGAGAGTTCCTCGTCAGGTCTGCTTTCGTCTTTGCCTTCAAGATCTATTTTTTTCTTCTCTTTCGCTTGTTTGGGTGCTGAGAAAGTTGAAGGAAAAGAAAAGAAAATCATATATGTTTGAAAGTCTTTGTAGTTCGAAGAATCTGGGGCGAAAATTGGCATGCGAATCTTTTTTCCTTTTTCCTATCATTCTGATCAGAAAATAAAAGTTAGGGTTTTAATTTTTCGACCTGCTTCTGTATCTTGTTTGGGAGATTGTATTGAAGTCGAAATTCGGAGTTTATGATTACTGTTTATGGACGTAAGCTTTTGATGCTCAATAATTTCTGCAGAGAGTTTACTCTGAATTGTCAATCAAGTTCAGCTGAATTTGGCTTTAAGGCTGTTTCGAGCTTATATGATTGGGGTCAAGTTCTCGTCTTGATTGAATTGAGAAGCCTAGTTATGAGAAAGACTGAAAATTTGGTTGTCATTGTGTTTTGAATTGTATGGCAATAATTAGTTGGGGTATATAATTCGCTCTTCGGTTTTTGAACAATGGCTTGATTTTCTGTTGTTAGTATGCACTGCGCTATTAGCACTTAGTACCATGACCTTGATAATTCGTTTCGCTGCTTTACTTGTTTATGAACTGTTGAAATTAGCTCTCTTTTTGGGACACCTAACGCTTTTTTCCTATTGTCATACAGAGAATAAACTCTTTGATGCATCACAATATGAATTTTTCGGTCAAAATGTGGTGGACGAAGTTGAGTTGGGGGGTTTGGACTACGAGGAAGGCAGAAAACCTTTGTTTGGGCCTGCTGATAATGAGTACCATTTATTTGAGAAGGACGAGGTTAGATTATCTTTTCCCAGCTTACCTTACAATGGTCTGTGAGGCCAACAGTGCAATAGTTTATTGTGTTCAATTTGCAGCATTTGTTGTTCTTTCTGAAGCATTGTTTCACGTGCTAAATTGTTCGCATACACTTAAGCAGCGTGCATGTATTTTACTTTATTCATTCTGAGTACTCAAACACCTGGCCTGATGCTATGTGCAACCATTTCCCTATTCTTTTTATTCGTTGTTATAAGCTTCACCTTTGTCTATTTAGTTTAATGAAATATGTTGCAGGTCCTTCGGCAATTTAAAACATGTTTACTGACCTCAATCTTTCCTTTTGCATAGGCTCTTGGTTTGGGATCTTTATCTGACATAGATGATCTGGCAAGCACTTTTGCAAAGGTCAGCTTTCTTAACTTTGATGACTTTGCAAACAGTTGAGTTTGTCTGCAATCAATATCTGTCGGGCCACATCTTTTGTTTGACATGGTTTTGGAATGAAAGTTGTACGGCTGTACTTATCGTATAAATTCCTCAATATGACATTTTTTTGTTGTTATTTCTCAAATGTGGTATTGATGCTAGATCCTTGAGTTGTGTTTGATGTTTGTATTTTCGTCATGCATGCAAAGATCTTAGTGACGGTTGCCCACTTTCTTCTTTTAGAAGTACTATTAATTTATATCTCAGTATTGCATGCCTTTTGGTCCTGAATTTTTTTAATTCTTATCACTATGTTGACAGTACTTATTGTAGTAAACATGACATTCAGTTGTGAGATACTTCAATCCTTTGTTTTGGCATAGTCATACACATAAATTTGTGGAAATATATGAATTTTTTTTCTCTCCTTTTTTGGTTCCATATGAACTTTTTTTAGTATCTGAATATATGTATCCTTTTATTTGTTCTTGAGGTACTATTTTTTATACTGAATTGCTGATGTGATTTCGATTTTAACAAAGTAAGACTGGAACGATAGAGATATGTTTTTCATCCAGAATCTTATCTGTCACTTGCCAGTACTTACGACTTACAAGTGATGGTTCTACCCTGTAAATGTGCTGGTTTGAATGAAGCAGATTATGTTATTTCTTCATTTTTATTTCCGTGTTTGATTGTTATATTTGTGATCAATCAATATGTTTGTCTTTCAAGCTCAAAAGTTTTTAGATGTGACAATTTTCATTCTTATGGAGAATGCTTGATCTTTCTGGTCCATGGAGTGCATTTTCCTGACGTTTTCATCTTAATAGCTCATTCTGCCCTCACTAATTCTTAGTAGTGATGTAGTTTTTCTTTTGCACAGTTAAACAAAGTTGTAACAGGACCAAGACATCCAGGTGTTATTGGAGACAGAGGTTCAGGATCCTTTTCAAGAGAAAGTGAGTAACTGTCAACCATTGTCATCGTGTTATGGTGGTTCTTATTTTTGTTGCACGCATGCTTGCTCTGGAATTGTTTCTTTGGGCCAGTATCTGCTGGAAATTAGCCTCCATTGAAGCTTAATAAATAAGAAAATAAAATAGTTGATCATGCATTACAAAGCTTTTGTTACCTCTGTTTAACAGCATATATGCATTACAAAGCATATATGATGTGTTTTAGCATTCCATAAACAATTTGTCAAATTGAAACACGAGTGCACTCATTGTAACAGTATTAAAACTAGAACAGTCGTATTGTGCTTAACATTTGTTTGCACATTATGCTTTATCATTTATTGATTTTTTAGGATCTAGATACTCAAGATTTAATGTGCAAAAGATTGGGTGGTTTTGTTGCTTTGCATTGCAAAATAGAAGTAAGCTAGCTGAAAAACAGCAGCAGTTAGCTATAAGATAATTAAGGTTCTAAGGCTTCAGCTTTTGTTTATGGTCATTATATCACCCTCCCCTTATATCGCTAGCTAATTTTTATCACCTCTTTGGTATATTTTTATGTGCTTGATTTCTTCCATTTGTGAAGTATGTAATGTAGCTATAGCCTCCGTACAATTTTCAGTTTTCTGAAATTTTATTTTGGCTTTATCTAACGTGGTGTTTTCTTCAGGTTCATCAGCTACTGATTGGGCCCAAGACGGAGATTTCAATAACTGGTTAGATCAGCATATGTTTGATACAGAATTTTCCGAGGAAGGAAAGAGGTGGTCATCACAGCCGCAACCTTCTTCTGCTCGATTTTCAGAATCAAAACAACCAAAACCTTTGTACAGAACATCGTCATACCCAGACCAGCAGCCAGTCCAGCATCACTTCTCCAGTGAACCAATTGTACCGCCCAAGTCAGCATTCACATCATTCCCTCCTCCTGGAAACAAGTCCCCGCAGGGCTCACCACATCAGCTGAATCTTTCTGCTCTTGTGGGTGGTTCCCAGTTGCCTTTTTCTGCACCAAACCTTTCTCCTTTATCTAACTCTAATCTTCATATGGCCGGTTTACCTCATGGGTTGCATTATGGAGGGAACATGCCTCAGTTTGCCAACCCTAGCCTTCCTTTCAATAGCAGGTCACAGAATCATTGGGTTACGCATGCTGGAGTATTGCATGGCGATCATTCCAGCCTCAGAAACAATATGTTGCAGCAACAGCTCCCTCATCAAAATGGACTCCTTTCCCCACAATTACTGTCAGCTCAGCAGCAGCTACAACAGCAGAGATTGCACCATTCGGTTCAGCCATCTTTGGCCCATTTTGCTGCAATGCAGTCTCAATTTTATGGTACTCACCCTTCTTCATCACATAAGTCAATGCATGGGTTGTCTGACATAAGTAATCATAGACCGAAAAGAGGAAAACATCGTTTTTCTCAAGGCTCTGATACTGGTAGTCAGAAAAGTGAGAGTGGGTGGATCCAGTTCAGGTCTAAGCACATGACATCTGAAGAGATAGAGAGTATTCTTAAAATGCAGCATGCTGCAACACACAGCAATGACCCTTATATTGATGATTATTACCACCAGGCAAGTCTTTCCAAAAAAGCAGCTGGCTCACGGTCGAAACATCCTTTTTGCCCATCTCATCTTAGAGAGTTCCCTTCCCGCGGCCGTAATAGTACTGATCAGCATACTCATAGTTCTGTCGACGCTCTTGGGAGAATTCCCCTTGCTTCCATACGTAGGCCTCGCCCCCTCCTTGAAGTTGACCCTCCCCCTGGTTCTGGCGATGGCGAGCAGGTCTCTGAGAAGCCTCTGGAGCAGGAACCCATGCTTGCTGCTAGAATTGCCATTGAGGATGGGCTTTGTCTCCTTCTTGATGTTGATGATATTGATCGACTGCTACAGCATGGTCAGCCCCAAGATGGTGGGGTTCAACTCAGGCGAAGGCGGCAAATACTGCTGGAGGGGTTGGCTGCATCACTTCAGCTTGTCGACCCACTTGGTAAAGGTAGCCACTCAGCGGGGCTGGCTCCAAAGGATGACATTGTGTTCCTACGTTTAGTTTCTCTTCCTAAGGGGCGAAAGCTCCTTTCTAAGTTTATTCAGCTTCTCTTCCCTGGTAGCGAGCTTGCCCGTATTGTGTGTATGACAGTATTCCGTCATTTAAGGTTTTTGTATGGTGGCCTACCTTCTGATCCTGGAGCTGCTGAGACAACTAGTAATCTTGCAAAGAGAGTTTCTACATGCGTAAATGGTATGGATCTTCGTGCGTTAAGTGCTTGTCTTGTTGCAGTAGTTTGTTCATCAGAGCAGCCGCCGCTCCGACCCCTTGGAAGCCCTGCTGGAGATGGGGCCACTATTATCCTAAAATCTGTTCTTGAAAGGGCAACTGTACTCTTAAGCGACCCTCACGCTGCTGGGAGCTGTAGCATTTCTAACCGTGCCCTTTGGCAGGCATCATTCGATGAATTTTTCGGTCTTCTCACTAAGTATTGCCTGAGTAAGTATGAAACTATAGTACAGTCAATATTTACGCAGAGTCAGCAAAGCACAGAAGCTATTGGTTCAGAGGCCACCAAGGCGATACATCGTGAAATGCCTGTGGAGCTTCTGCGTGCTAGTCTTCCTCACACAGATGAGCGTCAACGGAAGCTTTTGTCAGATTTTGCTCATCGATCAATGCCCATTTCTGGTCTTAATGGCCATGGCGGGAACGGAGGTCAAATGAACTCTGAATCAGTGAGGGGATAGTTGAGGACTACGAGTTGTCTGGGAAGGTTTGTGAAAAATATAATCTTTCACCGGCAATTCTATGGCGGAGGTCATATGCATTTACAAAGTGAATCTGCTGGGAATGTGGCAGGCTGGTGTGCCGGGGGTGGCACACTCGTGCGTGCATCCCCATCGAAGTAATTTTAAAGGCTTCGCTTTAATTTGTTGCTTAACTTTTTACTGTTCCGAAGTTGAAGAAAACATGTGATGCTCGGTTTGATGATGAATGTCATGCAATGCATAAAATGTGTAATATGATTCTGGATGTGACGGGACGGGGACGGGGTCGGGAAGTTTCTGAGTCTGCAAGTTGGTTCTTCTGGGGAGCTTTATTTTGGTGCTCTGTTGAACTGGAAGCATAGGGATAGAGATGATGTACAGAGTGTAGTCTCACATAAACCCTCAAAACTCCTTTTGTTCCAGTTCTCTCAATTTCTGCCGAATTTCTAATTCAGTTATGTATGTCTCTGTTAGCCAGCTTATTAGGATCCGCATTACATTCTCTCTTCCCTTAATTTCTCTGTGTTTCTATCTTCTTTTCGAAAAGGACCGATCGAACGTTAACCCTTAGCCAGGTTGGTAAGGATCCAAAGGTGAAGGTATTGAAGCTCATAGTTACACTGTGTATGGCTTATGTGGGCGTATTAAGATAATTTTGTATTTTAAGAAGCCGATGTGGGGTGTTTTTAAGTATACAGGGCGTAGTCAACAAAATATGCCATTACTAATTACACGTGCTTTAATTTGATTATATATAAACAGTAATTAGGGCATTAGTTTCTGGACATTTTTTACCCAAAAAACTGAATTGGACCAAAATCGTATAAAGCCATGCCGAACATTAAGTTGATTTATTTATTTAATTTTTTTAAAGAAATTTGACAGAACCGAATCAGACTGATTTATTTACTAATTTATTTCGGTTCGGTTTTGATTGAGATTTTAAGAAACAGGTGGTCCAACCGAACCGAACCGATTTCTAAAATCCATACCTGACTTCCACGGTCAGTGCTTGCACAGCAAACCACCATAGCAGCACAAGTTGAGAACAGGTCTACTTACAACATTTTTAAGTTGTCGTAATTTAAACGAACAGGTACACTTATAACATTTTACAAAATATCACTTTTTCTTATCTTCAAAAAAAAAAAAAAAAAAAAAAAAAAAAAAAAAAGGGCAAAACCCTATAGCCACCTTTCATTCGCCCTTTTTATTCACCATTTCCGACCACCCTTCTTTACCATTGCATTCAACCACCCACTGCTGCCACATTTGCGTACGAACTTTTTCATTCGCCCTTCTTCTTCTTCTTCTTCTTCTAGCCAATCGTCCCGGCCCCTTCAAGATATATTTTTGCTGCATGCCCAAATATGTACGTAATTGTCACACAATTGACATAATATCATGGTATAAAAAATAGAAGAGACGTTGAGCCCTAAACCGTGGTATCATAGTGAGAGTGGTGAAAATGGCCAAACTCCTGGGGACCGTCAAAGCAAACACAAACCATGCCAAGATTATTTCACAAGTGGCGGCAAGATCAATGGCTGCCCCTAATTATACAACTCTTGCTGCTCCTCCAGAGCTCAAAAGATTCAACAGCCAGGCACCAGCAACGAAAAGGCTCCCTCACCCTCCGGCGGAGTTGGAGGCCTCCTTGGCACATCTGAAGCGACTGCTCCCGCTGGCTTGGTCTCACAATCCCCTAACCACCCTTAAGCTTATCTATAACCTACCTTCCACACGGCGGCGTATTGGCTCCCCCAAAACCCTAGCGTGCAATATCGCCCATATTCCCGAGTCGTTTGGGATTTTTATCGACCGTGTCGTGATTCTGTACCAGCTTCTAGATGACGCAAACGTGACAAAAATGGCTGTTGAAGAGAGGTATGAGCGTGACCCGAATTATCAGTTGTTATAGGACCGAGTTACGAATATTTTCGTGAAGAAGTTGGAATCTGATACTGAAAATTTGTCAAGAAGACTGGTGAAGAGAAGTAAAAATCACATAAGCAGGGCAGCACGCTGTTGCCTTTCCGACTCCATCGAATACCCTCAGGCCATCGAAGCCACTAGGCTGCATTGCGAGGAAGTTTTTCCCACGAGAATCATACGACCCCGAATACTATACGGAGGATCATTATAACAACAGGGTCTTTGTGCGGCTCACCAATGAAGTTTTGGTGCCCTTAACGGAGGCCTACAACTGTCATGAAAATTATTGGCCAAAAGAAGAGCACCGGAGCTCTGTGGCTGACAAGTATTTGGAAGCGGCGAAAGCCAACAAGGCAAGGATTGTGGGGGATGCTTTGCTTCCGCATGAAATCATACGCAATGTGCATCATCGGAATGTGAGGAAAGTGGCCGACCTTCAGTGGATGGCAATGGTCGAGGACATAAAAAAACAAAGTAAAATAATGGCAAGAAGATACTCAACAACTGCTTGGCTGTATGTGACATCAACCCTCACTTCATGGACGAGATGCACGTGGACGTGTCCATTGCTTTGGGACTTTTGGTGTCTGAACTGGGTAAAGAGCCGTGGAAAGGAAAAGTGATTAATTACGGTGATTTGCCTCAGCTACATTTGATACAAGGCTGTGATGATCTTAGGTGCAAGTGCAAGTTTGTGAAGAAGATGAAAGACCATGTCAACTGCTATCCAGAATTTGGGAAGATATTTGACTTGATCCTGGAAGTGGCTGTGAACGGGAATTTGAAGCCAGAGCAGATGATTCGGAAGGTGTTTGTGTTCAGTCACCAAGACTTTGATCTTGAGATTAATGATCTCAATCGTTGTAGCTGCTTATGGGATGATCATTATAAGGCTATACAAAGATAGTTTAATGATAAAGGCTACGGGGATGCGGTACCCCACGTTGTGTTTTGGACATTGTCAGAATACAAGCCGACCAAAGCCGGCGATGCCTTGCACTACACAACAGGGATGACGTTATTGCATGGCTTCTCCGACAACTTGCTCAAGTTGTTCTTGGACAATGACGGGGATATTAGCCCGGAGCAAGTCATGGAAGCAGCGGTTGATGACAAGAAGCATGAGAGCCTGCATGTGGTGGACCGACTAACGTTTATTACGGTGATATAGTGTTTTGTCTTTCTTGTATTGTTAGTTTTATGAAGAATAACTTGATTACTGATTTTGTCTGTTAGTTTTATGAAGAATAACTTGATTACTGATTTTGTCCGTCTGATCAAGTTGTTGTTATTTTCATTATTTTCTTTTTCTTGCGAAATCATAGCAGATTATTATCCAAGGATATAGATCAAATCTTACAAAAAGCAATCTCATTCACACCTAGACTTGCATGGAACAAGACGCCAAGGTGGTAGTGTCACAAATCAGTGATACATACAGGCGCTTTGAGCTTAGTTCGAGCTCTAATTTTGTGGTTTACTTCTTGGCTTGTTGGGAAGTGGAGATTTGCATGGGAATCATCGTGATCCTAAATGCCGTGAAGGGATGGCGGAGCTTGTGTGCGTAGACGACGGGGGAAGAGGTGCCTGGAAAGTATTTTCTATTTTTCAATTTAGAAATATTATTTTCATGTTTAAGTTAAATATTTAAAACAATTAAGAATTTTAATTCCTCGAGTAATAATAAAAAATCAACTGCATTAAAAAAAAAAAAATCAAACTTAAGCGTCAAGAATGTCTCTCAGTTAGTTAAAGGAGGTTGGTGCTCCATTGTTGCTGATCTCTTTCTCATTGTCCAAAATGCGGCGTAGTATCGGTTCTGAAAGGAAAAGGGGACCTTCAGATTATCAAAGCAGCAAAGGTTTTAAAAGAACAACTCAGTTTTAAACTGGTTTCAAATCTAAAACTTTTGGCATTCGAGGAGTAACATATGCAGAGATCCAATTTAGAGATTACAACACGAAAGCGGAATAAAGAGGGGAAAAGGAAGACAAAGAAAAGCCACTTCAGGTGGTATTACTTACCTGCATCATTGACCTAGGATTTGTAGTGTAGGTTGTCACAACGGTGCTTTCTTTCTGTGGTTTGAGAACAACGCAATTTATACGGTTATGATCATCCAACGATGCTTAAACAACACAACGGAATTGGAACGAACTTACCTCAAAATGAAATCCGTAGTGCAAGGCAACCCTCCTCACATCCTCCAAACTCAGTTCAACAGACATTTCCTGAAACAAAACAATGAAAACAATTTATTTTTATTTTTATTTTCAAAAGTAAGCGTATTGAGCTCCCTCAGAACATGTCAGCAAACGAAATGCTTAGTTGAAAGGAAGCTTACATCTTGCCCATAGACATCAGCAAAGTGGTATAGTAGGGGACCCAAATTTATCCAAACCTGTCATCCAATCAATCAAGGATTAATAAACTGAAAAGACGGGGGAACAAAAACTAAAGTCATCAGACTCATCACGACTGAGGAACTTACTCCACCATCCTTCAAGATTCTTGATATGATTTCTATGTATTCAATAATGTTGTGTGCCGTATCAATAAAGAAGCAGGTCACAACCGCATCCCAGACACCTGTACATTCCACAAATATCTCCATGAGAAATACTACGGAGGTTATTTATGCACGTTCCTGAAGTGCATGCAAATCTAAATCTTTCGAAGATAATTTCTGAACAATAAACAAATTAAATTATCCAACCATGTTATATTGTAAAAGTAATTTATGTTACCATCTGTACGAGAACAGGTATGAACCATCTAAATTTGTTTCGTCAATCTGCTTGAACAGGTTTTTCTTATTATTTAGAACACCTTGCCCTTCAGTCTAAACCTTAAAGTTATGGGCCGCTTGGTTCCCGCCGTTTTGGAATTTATTTGTCACAAACACTTTATAAATTGACTGGAAAGAAATTCATTTAGGTCTCCTCCCAAAGATCGTATTCAATATTTAAACACTATGAACGGGAAAACCAAGAGATTTATTTTATATCTCGCCCAGATATGTTTATACCAGACCAGACAACTATCTGCTGTCTCAGCTTAGCAACACAAGACCTTAACAATTTAAGACCACCTGTCTATGCTGAAGCTACTTGCCACATCATACACCAATATAACAAAAGGATTACCACAGGATAAATGCAATGGAAAATTTCTTACGATATTTCCTACTACTAGGTGCTCAAAATATCTACTGTTCATTAGCCTCAATTACAATGTTTGAATATAAGAAACCCATATCTTCTTACCTACTTGGTTTGGATCGTTGTAAACCTCAACAAAGTCGCCACCACACATAGAAAAGCCTTCAGTAATCCCTGCACTGTTTGAAAGAAAACCTACAATTATTGGAAAACAAATCCTAATAGAAACTTTTACGAAAAGAAGATAGTACTCAAATTAAAAATGGGCTTATTTTTAGCTATGACACCTGTACCTTTCACCAAATCTCACTTTACCCCCTACACTCTATATTGTCTCACTTTACCACCTGCGCTATTCCTTTGTGTCTCACTTTACTCCTACACTATATTGTCTCATTTTAACATCTGCACTCTTTATCAATGTCCGAATTTACCCTAATCTGTCAAATAAGTTAAGTGAGCCGTTAATTGTGTTGACGTGGCATGGACAATTTTGTCTTGTTAGCACAATTAACAGCTCTCTTAACTTATTTGACGAAATAGGGTAAAGTGAGACATTGAGGAAGAGTGTAGGTGTTAAAGTGAGACAATATAATGTGTAGGGGTGAAGTGGGGCACAGAGGAAGAGTGCATGTGGTAATGTAGGGGCTAAGGTGAGATTTGGTGAAGACTACATGTGTCATAGCTAAAAATATGCCTTAAAAAAAAAAAGAAAAGATAAAAAGCATATCATCTCTTTCTAGGTCACTGCTATATTGAAGAGTATCCATTCAACTACTATCTATTTCAATGATAAACACCTTAAAAGCACTAAGAGAACTGATAGTATGTCAGAAACGCTTTTGTAGCATTACTAAAGACTTCAGACAAATGAATTAGCAGCATCAGTACCCAGCCGGATGAATATCTGGTACTGTAACGGGGCGAAGTTGGTCACTATCTGAAAGTGAATTGCAATTGCTGTGGATCCAAGGATATATTGTCCACTCCCCAGCAGTTTGACAACTGAGTAACCAAACAAAACCATCTAAGAAAAGAAAACATAGAATACATAATGAAGAGAATATATCGGAAAAGAATCTATTGCCAACCATTGAAAACTCTCTTCCATGGTCAGAAAAAGGATTCCTTTTTCGTGATAGCAAGATGGTTGAAGACTATTTAAGGCGAGGTGTAATGACATGCTTACTGATTAAGAATAAAATTTGAACATATCATCATGTAGTATGAAAATTCATTTCCCTGGCTTATGAAACCTGCATAGAATATGAAAAATAATACACATGAGTATGAATATATATTGAAAATGGAATTCTTAGCAAATAAACAATGTATGCACACCTAAACACGAGATTTCCAAAGCCAACCGCCCAAGTCCAGCACCAGGAACCAAACAGGCAGGAGGACTGTTCAAATAAATATCATTATCATACACAATAAATTACTTGAGAAAAAACCCGTGCTCGATAAGAAAAAGTAATTTGATAATTGCAATGGTTAAGAAACGATGCAACGATAGGAAGACAGTGACACATATGAAAACATAAAACTAAGATCAGAAAATAAAATTACCTTTTCTTAGAGCGATCAGCAAATAGTGCATCAAGTTCTTCTAATATAGGCTTGTAGCACTGATCACGTTCTTTCTGTCCCTGTATTTAATATAATTACAAACTTAAGTAAAACTGGGATATCCTTGAGCATAGAAATCAATGATAAATCATCAGATACCTCTGCCGCCCAGTCTCTAACTATGTTCCGTACTATACAACGGACCTGTAGGGAGGGTAAAAGAAATTTTTATAAATTAAGCTAAATTGTTTACTGCTTGTAATTCTTATTATTTAAAGGGAAAACAAAAACAAGTAGTCTCATAGCACCAGATATCCAACACAAGAGAAGCAATATACCTTATCAACATCAACTAACGGAACATGTAACTGTAATGATGGATCCAACCATGTCCGAGATGGTGAGGATACCTAAACGCGTATCACCAAGAAAGTCACAATTTTCAATTGAAAAGTTTGGCCACTTTCTGAATAATTAAACCATAAAAAGAGAAACACACATAATCAAATAGGTTGTAAATTAATGCTATAAAGAAACAAAAACTCATACATCTCCATTGGAATCATTCCCACAACAGTTATGTGTCTCTCTAATACATTCCACACCTGAAGTGTGTCCATTGGTAATGGACTCACGATGACCGTTATTGTCTACCTCCTGTGGTTATCTACAGAGGTCAAATTTCTAATGAAGGACATTATGAAGAAAAATATACGTTTAATTCTCATAATGAAAAGCTAACATGGTCGTGTAAGTGTTGCAGAAACCTTATTAGTAGTCACTATTGGTGAACTGTGGACTGTGTTGCTCCCTTCCTCATAACAGGCCTGATCAGAATTGGAAGTATGCAATCTTTCGCTAGCGCAGGTAGACTGAGAAGAGCAAACATTATTCACTCCAGAAACATTGTGATTATTTGGGACGTTTTCAAGATGGGGGCCATCACAGACATCTATGTCCTGGCTCAAATCAAGTGGGGGTTCAAATGCCTGCAATGTATATAAAAGTGGGGAGACAAAGGAAGTCAAGAACCTTAATACCAATTACCCCAGTTTGAGGACTCGCTCGCATAATGTCAGTCCTTTGAGAAGTCATGAAGTGTTGCGATGTCAAACGGTCATCAGAATATTATCAAACGAATAATTTTTACTTTTTTAGAAGGAAAAAGTGATAAAAAGTATGTTGGAACTAACCTGAAGGATGTTAAAAATGAAATATGAATTTACAGAGATGCACCTGCGCAACAAGTCTGACCCATTACAAATCTCGAAACTCTTCTACCAATCATGTAAACGGAAAGAAAGTCCCTAGGATGTTTTACAGAAAGTTTAAAAAATAAATAAAGACACCCCACCAGTTATTTTGAAACACACTTAGAAGTCATAATACTAAATAGTATTAATCAAATTCCCACCACATTAACCTTGAGTTAGTTTTTGAGTTAATATGTCAAGTTTTACAATTTAAAACCGTAGATATGCCAGTCGTTGATGTATTATCCAAATTCCAAAAACTTGAAATTAATGTAATGAAACAAGTCAAAGGAAAATTTACCGTCTTAGTCTTTGAAACTTTAACGGGTAGTGGGATAACAGAGCCTGCAAATAGAGGGAGATTGTTAGAAACGAAAAAGATAGTGAAACACCAATTTGGTTAATGTATCCCAAGTTCCTAGCGTATGAAAGTTCTTATAGTATTTGTATACCTTATGGGCAGGTGGAAGCATTCTGAAAGATCTTTCATATCGTCTCACGTCCTCTTCTGACGCCTCCGGATAGCTGCATTCAGAATGAGGGACATCACTCAAACTATAGGCACATATTTGATATCTCTGAAAATAAAAAAATAAAAAATAGGCTATCACACCAACAGAATAATCAAAAGGTTCATAATTTACCAAATTCGAGCTGTAAAGTTCAAGAATTTCGAGTGTGATCAGACAACCAGAAACCAGAAAATGACAGAGTGGCCTGTGATAGATCGATTGAAAGCGAAGAACGTTCGACCGTGAGTCACAGGGTCAATTGTATCCCCAACCTTAACGAGCATTTTCGGGGACTAGCCCGCTTTATACACAACCTAGTCGAGCATAATGTAAAAAAAACAGGTATTCGAACTGAATATGTGACAATCACAGCAGCCTTTTTTTCTTTCAGAAATTCAAATATTTCGAATGTTTACAAGAAAAATTAAATCTTTTGGTGTTAAATTAACAAAATTAACGAAAGTATCAAGCTTTCCAATCATTGATGCAAATTGTATAAATCGAAAATCATTGAATTCAAACTTGAGTAGTAGAGAGAGAGAGAGAGAGAGAGAGGGTACTTGAGGTAGGCGCTGATTATGCGCCTGAGGGACTTGATTTCGAGAGCTTCTTCGAGCTTACTCTGGCGACGTCGTTCGTCGTCTTCGTCCTCAACTCCTCCTCCTGCTGCTACTGGATGCATATCTCTGCTGTCGTCGGCTCTGACTGACAGAATACTGACAGGAACACACTAATGAGAGTACTTCTAGTCAAACGGGATGAGTCGCACACACATGACTGAAGGCCGAGCCCAATATGAAACACAAACTTATAGATCGACCATGTTAGACAAATAAGGAATATGGTTGGAGTCCTTGTGTAATTGTATATAGTATTATTATTGGAAGAATAAGCCGTCCTACAGCCGTCAAGCCGTCCTACAGCCGTCCTACCTTGTCCTACCTACACACTAGCCGTCCTACAGCCGTCAAGCCGTCCTACAGCCGTCCTACCTTGTCCTACCTACACACTAGGACGGCTACCTTGTCCTCTACAGCCGTCCTACCTTGTCCTACCTACACATTAGGACGGCTACCTTGTCCTACCTACACATTTGTATCATGTATATATATCCTTGTAATCTTGTAGAGAATGATAATGAAAAAATAAGCATTCTCTTCCATTTGCATTCTCTTACATAAGCATTCTCTTCCATTTGCATTCTCTTCCATTTTTCCACATTCACGTATCAATAACAAATATATTTTTTAGCCTACATACCTTTTTCTACATGGTATACAGAGCAGGTTTATAACCCTAGCCCTAATTTTTTTTCGGCAGCTTTCTCTGCCGTTCCCATGGCTGTTCGTGGCCCGTCCCGTCCCTCCTCTGCTCGTCCTCCCCTCCACTGCACCTACTGCAATTTTGATTATCATACCCGAGACACTTGCCATAAACTTCATGGCTATCCCGTTGGCCATCCCCTCCATGGCCAACCGTGGCGACCACCGCGCCGTGCCACTGCTTCCAGTTCTTCCCGCAGCCATGCACCTTCCAGTCCTCCCCGGCAGCCACAGTTTTTTGCTTCCCGGCCCCATAATTTCACCCAGGCCCATCACGTGCAAGGCACCCAGGCCCCCGCCTCCTCTTCTACTCCAGCGACCCACCAAGTGCACGGGGCCCAGCCCACTTTGCATGACTTGCAGCTTGCCATGCCTGACCTCTCTGCCGAGCAGCACTCCCGTGTTCTAGCTGCTCTACGTGACACCACCACCCCTCCTCAGGCCAATGCCGTGCTCACTACTGATTTTGCCCCAGGTTTGTTACCTGTCACCTCTCGTCATGGTCAATGGATTCTTGACAGTGGTGCTACGGATCATATTACTTCTTCCGCTTCATGTTTGGTTAATCGCTCTCCTTCAAATTTGCCGCCTGTTTCTTTGCCTAGTGGTGTTTCCGCTCCCATTACTTTTACCGGCACTCTTTCTTTAAATTCATCAGTTACTTTGAAGGATGTTTTATGTGTCCCTAATTTCCGAGTGGACCTTTTATCGGTTGGTAAACTTACAGATGGATTATCGTGTTCCATAACCTTCTTTCCTTCTTGGTGTGTTTTGCAGGACTTGGTTTCGAAGGCGATGATTGGTGTGGGTAAGCGACGTGGCGATCTGTATTACCTTGTGGCCCTTACCTCTTCTCTCCCCACCCGTCAACCTCTCTGCAACATCATTACCATCCCCTCCTCCCTCTGGCATAGGCGTCTTGGTCACCCCTCCTCCACTCGTTTGCAAGCTTTAGCATCTAGCTCTCTTAATTGCACTTTTGATTCTAGTCATATTTGTGATGTTTGTCCGTTGGCAAAACAAACTTGTCAACCTTTTCTTTTGAGTTCAATTTCATCCACTTTCCCTTTTGCTTTAATTCATTGTGATATTTGGGGCCCGAATCGTCAATCCTCTTCTCTTTCTGGTGCTCATTATTTCTTAACCATTGTGGATGATTTTTCTCGCTTTACGTGGGTCTTCCTCATGAAACATAAATCCGACACTCAACAATTAATTAAGGATTTTTTTGCTTATGTCACTACCCAATTCCGCACTACCATCCAATGCATTCGTACTGACAATGGTGGTGAATTTTTATCTCTTCGTAGTTTTTTCTCTGATCATGGGGTGCTTTTACAAACTTCTTGTGTTTATACCCCCCAACAAAATGGCGTTGTTGAAAGAAAACATCGTCATCTTCTTGAAACCGCTCGCGCCCTTCGTTTTCAATCCCATCTTCCTATCAAGTTTTGGGGGGAATGTGTTCTTACCGCTACTTATCTCATCAATCGTCTCCCTACCCGTCTTCTCCATCATAAATCCCCATTTGAGGTTCTCTTTTCGAAAACCCCATCTTATGACCACTTCCGCGTCTTTGGTTGTCTGGCATATGCCACCTCTGTCACTCCCACCACCAAATTTTCCCCTCGGGCTCATCGTTGCATTTTTCTCGGTTATCCTCATGGACAAAAGGCCTATACCCTTTACGATCTCGACAATCACCGCATTTTCACTAGTCGAGACGTCATCTTTCACGAAACTACTTTCCCTTATGCCGTTTCTCACCCTCCTATCCCATCCTCTTCGCCTACCCTACCCATCCCACCCCCTTTGGACTTTACATATAACCCACCCCTTCCTGCCCCGACGCCTCACCCTCCTCCACCTTCCTCCCCTTCCACGCCTCCCACAGATTCCCTTGCTGCCCCATTACCCGTTCTTCCCCATGCCCCTGCCCTCTCGGTATCCCCTCCTCCCCCCCCCCCCCCCCGCTACTTCCTTACCTTTCACCCTTTTACCCACGAACATCCCTACCCCCCCCCCCCCCCGCTACCTACCAATCCTCCCCTTCCCCGCACCTCTTCCCGTGCCCATAAACCTCCATCCTATTTAAAAGACTACGTTTGCTCGCAGGTGATTCTGCCATCCCACCCATCTTCGACTTCGCAACCCGGTTCTACACAAGGTACGCGATATCCACTTTGTAATTTTCTCTCTTATCACCGTTACTCTCCCAGGCATTTTTCTTACATTAACTCTGTCAGTCGGACTGTGGAGCCTTCCTCCTTTGCCGAGGCTGCCACTGACCCCAATTGGCAACGTGCTATGACTGAGGAGCTTCAAGCTTTACATGCTAATGATACTTGGACTTTAACTTCTTTGCCCCCTGGCAAAATTCCCATTGGTTGTAAGTGGGTGTACAAACTCAAGCACAATTCCGATGGCTCTATTGACCGCTACAAAGCTCGTTTGGTTGCTAAAGGCTTCACTCAGGCTGAAGGTATTGATTATCATGACACTTTTTCTCCTACTGCTAAGATGATTACGGTGCGTTGTCTTCTTGCTCTTGCTGCTAGTCAGTCTTGGTCTCTTCATCAGCTTGATGTTAATAATGCTTTCTTACATGGTGACTTACATGAAGAAATCTATATGTCTCCTCCTCCTGGTCTTCGGCGACAGGGGGAGAATCTTGTGTGTCGCCTTCACAAGTCACTTTATGGTCTTAAGCAGGCTTCTCGCCAATGGTTTGCCAAATTCACTAGTGCCATCATTTCTGCCGGTTTTCAACAATCCAAAGCTGACTATTCATTGTTCACTAAAAAGTCTGGTATTTCTTTCACAGCTTTGCTCATTTATGTGGATGATATTGTGATTACAGGCAATGATGCTAGTGCCATTAATTCTCTGAAGTCTTTTCTCCGTGATCATTTTCGGATAAAAGACCTTGGTAATTTAAAATATTTTTTGGGTATTGAGGTTTCTCGTTCCAAACAAGGGATTTATATTTCTCAACGCAAGTATGCATTAGAGATTCTCAAGGACTATGGTTTTTTGGGAGCACGACCCATTGCTTTTCCTATGGATGACACAAAATTATCTGATAAAGGAGAACTTCTCAAGGATCCTGAAAAGTATCGACGATTAGTAGGTCGGTTAATATATCTCACTATCACTCGGCCGGATATCACCTATTCTGTGCATGTTCTAAGCCGTTTTATGCACGAGCCAAGGATATCTCATATGGATGCTGCGCTTCGTATTGTTCGTTATTTGAAGGCTACTCCAGGTCAAGGTTTATTATTTCGTTCTGACAACCAGACCAAGTTAACTGCGTTTTGTGATTCTGATTGGGCAGGTTGCCCTATCACTCGCCGTTCGACTACTGGGTATTGTGTATTCTTGGGCGGTTCTTTGATTTCTTGGCGGACGAAACGACAGAAAACCGTTTCGCTCTCTTCAGCAGAGGCGGAATATAGGGCCATGGCAGGTGCTTGTTGCGAGATAGTTTGGCTTCGTTTTTTGTTTAAGGATTTGAACATTCCTTTGGATGGTCCTTCCATTTTATTTTGTGATAATCAAGCAGCATTACATATAGCTGCCAATCCTGTTTTTCATGAACGAACTCGTCACATTGAGATGGATTGTCACTTTATACGAGATAAGATTGTAGATGGCACAATAGAGACCAAGCATGTGGGTACGGCACAACAGTTGGCAGACTTGTTTACCAAACCTCTTGGGAAAGAAAAGTTTTCGGGTATGTTACGCAAGTTGGGAGTTCTTGACATCCACTCTCCAACTTGAGGGGGAGTGTTAGACAAATAAGGAATATGGTTGGAGTCCTTGTGTAATTGTATATAATATTATTATTGGAAGAATAAGCCGTCCTACAGCCGTCAAGCCGTCCTACAGCCGTCCTACCTTGTCCTACCTACACACTAGCCGTCCTACAGCCGTCCTACCTTGTCCTACCTACACACTAGGACGGCTACCTTGTCCTCTACAGCCGTCCTACCTTGTCCTACCTACACACTAGGACGGCTACCTTGTCCTACCTACACATTTGTATCATGTATATATATCCTTGTAATCTTGTAGAGAATGATAATGAAAAAATAAGCATTCTCTTCCATTTGCATTCTCTTCCATAAGCATTCTCTTCCATTTGCATTCTCTTCCATTTTTCCACATTCACGTATCAATAACAAATATATTTTTTAGCCTACATACCTTTTTCTACAGACCAACCCACTAGTTCCTGAGACGTTGGGGGTCTGATTAAAGAGTTGAATATTTACATGATCGGGCTTTTCATATCTTGATTAGGGAACCGAAGACAAGTTATGGTGAGTAAATATTCTTAACCACTTGACATAGTTATTTTGTAAAGCCAATGATTAAGAGTCCATTCGACTCAAGAATATTTAAGGAAGAAATATTTTTCCTTATAAGCAATTCAGTAAGTGTGTTTTTGTTAGAAGTACATTAAGGGTACGTTTACTAATTCGTAATTAGATTGAGAGGAATTGAATTGAGGGAGAATTGAAATGAGCTAGAATCAGAATTAGATTTCTGTTGAAGTTGTTTACCAAAATTGTCTAGAATCGGAGTAGAAATGACATTGATCTATATAAACTGTTTACTAATTCATATGAATCGGAATAAAATCTAATATAATTACTAAAGTATCCTTGCTTAACTAATCTATTTTATTTGCTAATTATTTTTAGTAAAACTTTTACTGTTTCATTTTTTTTATTTTTTAAGGAGATTTTTTTTAGTACAAATTTAATATGAAATAATATTTATTATTTGCTTCCACATATTTGAGAAGATTCTTAATCACCCTAATTTATATCCTCTTCTCTCTCTCCCCCTCGCCCCAATCTTTATTAGCAGTCGTAGGATACCCACCACCATCCTTTCCAATACCCACCACTACCACTGTCTCTCCTCCCTCCCTCCTCCTCCATCCTCTTCTCTCTCACCCTCTACTGCCTCAACTCACTCCCCCTCTCCCACAAGACTCTCCTCATCGCCAACCACGTTCTGTTCCTCTTATTATGTGAAGTAGATCAGCACAATCTGCAAGGGTTGCAAACAATATCCCCTGGTTTGTTCTCCCCCCTCCCCCCATCCCAATATTACTTTGAAGCTTAAGGGTTTTATCGGTATAAAACTTGGATTCCTGATGAACACAATTTCCAGGAATCCAAATCCCTCATCTCACCCAAGAATCCCACTCTGGCCTTTTTAGGAATTGAATTCCTGATTTTATGCGGGTCCACTAGTTTTTTGATTCCTGAAGTTTTGGTAAACACTTGAATGAATGGGGATGTGTCCAATTCCATTTCCTATCATTTCATTCCCCTTTGGTAAACATGCCATAAAGGTTTGTTTGAAAATACTTTTAAAATGAAAGTGATTTTGGTGTAAATATTTTTGGAACAAATTTTTAGTAAAAAATACTTGAAGTGCTTCCTGAAGAAGCACCAATTATGTGCTTCCTGCTTTTTTAGGAAACACTTCAAATGCTTTTGAAATTCAAAGACAATTTCTTTAAAAATTCAATTATTTAAAAGTATTTCCAAACAAAGTCCTAAAATATTTATTAGAAGTCCAAGTACTTCTGTTAGAAGCTGTTGATCCTAAAAATTACAAAGCCTACGTGGTGCGCAGGCCGAGTAACTAATAAGCTAACTACGTCATTCAGTTGAATGCGGGGCGTGCCAACTCGTCGGCCGAGGAGTAAAAATTGTTGATGTTGCGTTGAACGTGTTGCTAACTTCTTTATCTTGCGACTGCGGCCAAGGAAGGAACAAATCTCAGCCTTTGGATTCTCGAGCCTGAAGACAAGGCTGCTAGTTCTGCGAAGTTCACAAATCGTTGGCGCCAGATTCGGTCACAGTGATTATATTTGTGAGAGTATAAGCACGTCGAATCGACACCAGACTGTACGGACACAAGTATTCAAAGGTGATGTATGTCTTGATGGTGAATGTGGTTCGGCCTTTAGAATGCTGAACTCTGAGACTTACTTGTGAGTATCCAATCATAAAATCACTCGGCATTCAATACGTCGAATGTTGTAACTCGTAACACCTTACTTCGTAGAGAAGGCTAATAAGATGACCTTTGCCAATAAGGATTCAGAAACCCTTCTCGATCGATACTTGGATAGATAACCAGTCGGCCTCGACGTAATGCTGTTTATCCAAACTGAAGGTGCTCCTCGGTCGGCTGATTCTACGGCAACAGTGCTGTTTATCCAAACTGAAGGTGTTCGCCGGTTGTCTTCACAGTGCTGTTTATCCAAACTGAAGATGTGTTGACGGAAAAAGGAAAATAAAAAAAATCTCAAGATGTTTGAGAGGTTTTGCGCAGGATAGTTGTGTGTTGAATTGGAGGTCCTCTTTCCGTTGTTTGTAGCCTTGTATTTATAGTGAAGTCTCTGCTCGCAGCCTAATGGTATTTGTAGAAATTCAATTGCAACTCAAACTCTTTGATAAGCCAATTCCTTTGCTAATAATTATCACAACCTGAATTGGTGCTAGTAAGGCAACATATTCAAAACGCCTAATGCCAACCACGTGCAATAGAACTCTCATTAATTTCAAACCCTCCATGCTGCTTGGCGACTAAATCCTCCACGTGTATGTGAATTATGTATGTTGCAAACACCTACAATTTAATTGCAATGCCAACCCCTGAAAGCCTTATCACATCCCATTAATGTTACCAAGCCTAGGCTACCTAGGCTTCCTATCTTATCACCTTTAAACTCATCCATCCATGCATGCATCTTGACCCTTCTTTCTTGAATACTAGCTTTGCAGCATATCCACACGTCCACACACATCCCAACTCAATTTAAACTGTACCACTTGCTTCGGGATATAATTCGCATCCTATTTACCTGGTTGAAAAAGATGCTAGGATAATTCATACTAAAAGATAATCATTATGATAAAAACCATAATATTATCCTTTAATAACTACAAAAATTATCTCCACTTTTCCATCCGACGATTGAGAGCTATGTTTACTCAACGGCCTTGATTGCACGGGCTGATGATGTAAATTTGGATCCAAACAGAAGCACATTAAAGTGCTACAAAAATCTACCCATATAATAAAACACTGGAAAAAATTGGAAGGGTCTTTAACTTTTGTAGTCAAATGCTATTAATAGCGCTTTTAATGATCAAAAAATGTTTTTCAACTTTTTTTTTTTTTTTTGAACAAACAATATTATTTGGGGTGTGCTATTCACGCACCCCTTTTTACTTCTCACACACCCCTTGTTAATTTATGTCTGTTGATATTCTTCAATTCATCCGATCTAACGGCTGAAAACTAAAAAGGTGTGGGAGAAGTAAAAAAAGGTGTGTGGATATCACACCCTTATTATTTACACTAAAAGGAGGAGGTGTGCTATGAACTTATCCGTTCACTTGCTAATAACTTTAATTTAGTGTTGATTACTAGGAATATACGTCCCAAGTATGATATCTCCTGGCTATGAACTTGGGTTGTTCTAAAACTTGAACAACTTTCATCAAAAGCTAATTTTCCATTTTCTTGTCACACGAAAACCACCTAATTTTTTTTCCATTAATAAGCCAAAATTACTTGTGGCAGAAAAACTTGTTCATTAGCAATCTAGCATAATAATTACTGATTGTTGGTGGAGTAGTTGTATGGAGAAGCAGCTTGACTTCTTTGCTTTCTCTTTTGGAGGAACCTTCGAAGAGACCTCTTCATGGACACACCTGGAGGCCCGTAAATTTGAGACCGCAATGCAAGCAATACTGCGCTGGACCACCTCGATGATGTCCCTCCTCCTCGCATTTCCCTAGTTGCCAACAAAATAATAGCCCTAGCCTGCACCAGATCAAAACTAATCATTAGCTACTAGCTAGCAACTAAACAGACTTTGATGGGATTTTGCTTTCAATTAAAATTGAGAACTATGTTTCATTTGCTTTCAATTAGCCGATCTCACTTAGTGGAATAAAAAAACTTTGTTGTTATTGTTATTGTTGTTTCATTTGCTCTTGTTTTACAAAAATTCTTAACACGATTCTTCGATGGTTCTAAACTTTAACATATCAGGAATTACCTGAAGTTCTGTCACGTCGCAGACAAAAACTTGTCCGTTGTAGAAAATGGTAATCTGTGGTTCGCCCTGAGTCGACTCACCCCTAAGAGAAGCAGAGAGATATCCAGCGTTGGGTTCCCAAAATTTATCAATGTAAAATGTAAAAATCATGAGAACAAGCAAACTCACAAAACCAATTGTTTGGTCGTTTCAATCTCTAGGCATGATATATAAAAAAAGGGAAACGAAAGGGCTTTGTTTTCGAAATCGTCCACACACACGCCACGAAATTATCCCCACTTTTAAGCTATTAATGTACGTGAATTTCATACATCAACGTACGGTTAACAATCACATATGTGGTTTTGAATGCGGAAAAATATCATATCATTTGGTGCATCAAAACATTGCTGAACTTACGTTGGAGTTTTCTGAGAATCTGATGGTGGTGCAGAAGTGGCCATCGAAGGAAGGTGAACGTACGAGCTGCGCTTCGTTGCCAACAGCCAACAGAGAAGGTAAGTGGAGAGACAACTAATTCATCCAAGATTAAATCAAATCATATAGGAATGTAATATAAAGCTACAAAACAGAGGGAGAGAGAGAGAACTGTAGTCGACGAAGGGAGAGTTTTTATGGTTTGTTAGGAGAGTGTTTTTGAAGAGAGAGCATAAAAAACGTGCCCAAATAATGGCCAGATATTTGGCCATGTGAGAAATTCCTTCACTCTCTTTGATCTCTCTATTCTTCACTCTCTTTTCTCTCTCTAATATTCTTTCTCACTCTCTCGCACACTTTCACTTTTGCTAAATAGTAATGTTAAAGAACCTAAATTTGTAAATAAAATTTACAACTTCAATATCATTTAATTTACAGAATTTTGTCTACCAATTTAATCTCTCTAGCATTACTCTTTTCTAAATATCTATTTGAACGGTCACGATTAAGCCACGTCAACATCTTATATTAATTTTTTTATAGCAAGAGAGACAAAATAAGAGAATATGAGATGAGAGAATGGAAAGGGATGAAAAGAGCAGAAAAGAGAATCCTAGTCCCATAAATTTAGCCTATCCCAAACCCACTTTTTCCCACATCTAAAGCTCACGTTCTTCCTCTCAAGTTTTCATAGCCCTCGATGCAAAGCCATCCGTAGATTAATTATACGTATGATTTGCGAGTGGTTGCTAATATCTGAACTTAAATTAAAATTTTAAACTTTGCTACATTTCTTATATGTACTCAATACTATCACTACTTTGACAATCAAATTTATTGTAATGAAATTTACTGAACATATATGATCGTCAAATAACAATAATAATACTAAACGCTTGTAAGTATTGTAAACCAGTCCTCAAAATTTCATATATAGTAAGAAATGAGCCTTGGTAAAGTGAGAGGAGAAATAAGGAACATAATGAGACTTGTTCCACAAACGTCCTTGTTAATTGTTATGCAACATAACGCATGTACTACGGCCCGCATGCATGCAATTACCATGTATTTTCACTTTAACTCATCTAGCTAGTCACAAGTCACTCCTCCCTCCTCAAACGAAAAGTTTTTTTCATTCAATTAAGGCACGAGGAAATTGTCCCTCAAATGGCACGTGCTTAAATTCGTTTCCCTTTCAATTCAAATGCATGAGAGCCGAAGGCAATCATGTGCAAATGGGAGTTGCAAGTCCAATGAGATGTTGCGGCTTTGCTTGGTTTTTTACTGGTTTCGTAAAGCATATGAGATATGAGGCTCATATAACAAGCCCCAAAGAACCTTGTAAGGGACGACAGATATCTGTGTGTTCAGTTAGTGTGGAAAATGTGATATTTCCTCTACATGTAAAACTTCCAAGTATTTTCAAAGCCGGTGGTGCATTTTTGTTACATATGTCATATATAAATGTGTCACACCATTAATGCACATGCCATGCTTTATTGCTATTGCTGGATCTCAACGTTCCTAGCTATAATTTGTTGCTTGCTAAATTTGGATTGTATCTAACTCCAATATTTGGGTGCTATCATGTTACCAGAAAATACTTAGGATTGTATGATTAGACCATAATTAATTAGGTTTGAGCGTGACAAAATTAGGTCAAAGTTGAATGTACATGACTATGCCAAACTAGTTAATCAATCGAAAATCTCACATGTTGAAGCAATACTTGAAGTACGTACTATAGCTATCTTAATTGGGGGTTTAAGGATCTAATTAGAGGTTGTTTAAGTCATATTTTGACATTTGATCAAGATATGTGATCTTAGGTAGATCACTAGGGTTTGTGACAACAATGAAATGATGGAAAATGCTTAATTTGCATCACATGTCGAAGTCGAATGTGATTAATTAGCCAAACGTTCACGTCTCACTCAACTTCACCATTTGGGCTTAACCCAAACGACAACTTAATTATGATTCAATACTTACCCTCACTCTTTTGGCTTGTGCAATTATAAGCGACTGAGTTATCTACAAATGCTGTCCTAAAATGCATAGAAAATAGGGGAGACATGGGCAAAAGCTTCCAAACCTG
Source organism: Pyrus communis (assembly GCF_963583255.1). NCBI lineage: Eukaryota > Viridiplantae > Streptophyta > Magnoliopsida > Rosales > Rosaceae > Pyrus > Pyrus communis. Next base: position 7,947,269 of record NC_084809.1, on the reverse strand, counting down.
TAAAATTATGAGCAACATAAAAATTGTTATGTCCCATGATAATGTAGTTAGTCTAATATCCTAGTAGATAAGATGTTAGGTTTTTACACATCCATTTCGAATTCGAAACTGTCTTCTCCTCTAAATTATTGAAATAGTTTGGAACCATTTTTTGATAATAACTTTTCTTTAAAAAAATTGTTCGTGGTCGTCATTCTTTTGAAAACAAGAAACCACACTAAGAATTGAGGCATAACTAGTGAGGGTGACGGTCCTCTACAAATGAAGGGAAATGCAAAACTTCCTAGGGTAGAATTATGGGGACTTGGTCCAAAGGTTTGTTTATGCTTTAGCTGGATTTGGCTAGGCGGTTCTGTGTTTGACACTCTTTCACTTGTATTGAAAGCTTGGGTTTGATTGGCAGGCCAAGGGCCTGTTTTTTATTGTACATTTTGAATGATTGTAATGAAAAATAAAAAGTTGGAGAAATAAAAGTCCGTTTCGAAATCTTTATTTTAAAGTACTTATGCTCAGATGTGAGAAATTTAAGATGGTCTGATTAACTGGATGGTCAGTTATAGTTTTTAAAAAGAACGAGTCTTATAGTATTTGAGTATCATTTAACTCTACGTAGGTATAACTTCCGACACACACTTTCCACTTTCTATGAAAGTGATAAAATACTAAATTGATCAAACTACCATACTCAAATTTCTCTTCTCAAACGTCTACGGCTTTCACCTTGTTAGTTGTTAACTTGTTTTTTTTTATTGCAATCCGTAATTATTAATTTATTATAAATAGTATGCCAAAATTCTTGTGCAAGGAATTCTTTGTAGAACTCATCGTCTTAACCTATAAAATGTACACATTATAAACATTCATCGTGAGCAGCAATAATACTAAAGTATAATAATATGGCTAAAGCATATTATGGCCGAGACCGGTGCGGCATTCGTTGCTGGGAGACAGGGTATCGCTTTACTTCATCTCTACGGTGCTATTTGGTGGGAGTTGTGGCGTCGATTTGGGAAATTGGTTTTGGTTAATTGGGAAATCGGTTTTGGTTCATTTCTACGTTCAGGAGCTTTGTATCAAAATTTGGGCTTTGGGTTGGGCTTTTATAAGATAGTTTAGATGATCCCTTTTTGTCTTGTTAATATTTGTTTGTGGGCATTTGTCTTGTAATTAACTTTTATAATAAAACTTCTTCCTTTCTACGGAAAGGATTTATCCAAAAGAAAAAAAGTATCATAGTATGGCTGCTAGTTTTGCAGAGAGTTGTTTCACAAATGGATTTCCAGACAACGTAATAGATTGGATTCCATGAATGAAAAATATTCGTTTAAGGGATATTTCTAACAGTTTTTGTCACGCCCCCCGTTCCGAGATACGTCTAGGATTGACATGTAGCGTCACCATGTACCTCTACATTTATCATGCCTCGCCTTCAAGGCATGAACATAACACAACTCAAGATCCACTAGCGTAGTAACTTTTTGTTTACTTTATGGTTGCATCTAACCTTTGTGTTAGAGTGCCTACATATCCTTAGATAGGATTAAATCATTTGTAGTTCACCTTTAGATGAGAAAAGCATGATTTCATAAGTTTACGTTTTATGAAATGTTTATGATTTACTGAATTTATGTTTTACGAGATGTTTATGGTTTAATGATTTATTATGATACACGGTGATGCTGTAAGCTAGAATTCTCCCATGATTTTATGATATGATGTTTGAGCTATTGAACTCTTATGCTATGGTATGAAAGAATATGTTCATGCTTAATTTATGTGCTTACTTAGTTGGTAATTATACAACACACACACAAAAGACGAGTATGTACCTATCTATGGCCATATGACTCAGTTTTACGCTTATCAAGGTACTTTATGATATACTCACGCGAGAGCAATCCCAAAATGGGTGACCCCATGGGAAGTTCTCGTGTGAGTTCTCAGAAACAAAACCGTGAGGGCGTGGTCGGGGCCCAAAACGGATAATATCATGTTACTGCGAAGTTGAGCCCGGGATGTGGTGGGAGTCCGAGCTGGGATGTGACAGAAAACACCTGAAATGGCCAACAAACTGCTAGAACCCTAGAATTGGTAAGCTATATCAAAATTTAGACTATTTTACTTGCCCTTTGGTATTTGTGTTTGCTAAATATATATATAATATTTGTTGAGGTATTTTGTATATAGTTGATTTGTTTTGTTAAGTATTCAACCACTTGTATTATAACACTTGGTGTACCATGTTATGTTCTCACCACACTGAAATCTATCCATGGTCATCCATGTGGTCCAACATCTTAGTACCCTGTGTTGGGTTTCTAACTTTTCCGGGTTTGAAACTTCTCTCCTTTAAATTATTGTAATAGTTATGAACTCCTCCCCTCCTTCATAATGGTAATTAAAAAAAAAAAGTTCCCATGTTCATCATTATTTTGAAAACAAGAAATCGCATTAAGAATTGAGACATAGCTAGTGAGAGTCCTCTACAAATGAAGGGAAATGCAAAACTTATTAGGGTATAGTTATGGGAACTAGGCCATAGTACTCAATAAGTGATGCTCTTTGCCACTTAAATGTTATCTTGCAAGAAGAGGGGGGACCTAGCTTTCAATTTCACGACATTTTTAGTTTGTTCTTTTAATTTAAGGAAAACTAATGAAAAGAACTTGAAAACTTTGAGTTTTAACGATAAGGACAAAATAAAAGGTAAAGTGAATAGTACCAGGATTGACTTTTTAATGTAAAAATATAATTTTTCGTTAAAGTGAACAGTACCGCGAGCTTTTCGTTAAATCTCCTAGTAATTTAGCTTTGTCTTCACCCTGTGAATTTCATCGCACTGCCAAAATTATTGACATTCGGCCCTTACTTTTTCTTAAGTTTGCACCACTCATTGTCTCAAGACAGACCAAAAATTCATAGATCCATACACGTTTGCTGTTAAAATACCCTCATACAGTAAGCATACACTCTGAGATCCACAAATCTGAGATGTGTTCTAACAGGCCTCATGCTGTTTGTATTCCAGTTCCGGTTCAAGGTCACATAAAGGCAATGCTTCAATTAGCAAAACTTCTCCACCATAAAGGTTTTCGTATAACCTATGTCAACACCGAGTTCAATCACAGGCGGTTAGTTAAATCTCTAGGACCCGAGTCCCTCTATGGCTTGCCTGATGATTTTCGGTTTGAAACGATCCCTGATGGCCTACCGGATTCGGATGAAGATGCCACCCAAGACCTCAATTTGCTTGCAGATTCCGTCACAAACAACTTCTTGGCACCTTTTGTTGATCTGATAAAGAAACTCAACAACAGTAGTAGCATTCCTCCAGTGACATGCATTTTTTCAGATGGTCTCATGCCATTCACGGCCCCTGCAGCTCAACAACTTGGCATCCCCGTCACACTCGTGTTTACTTTTTCAGCAAGCGGCACCATGGGCTATATGCAGTATCCTGCTTTGGTGGAAAGAGGACTAGCACCCCTCAAAGGTAAAGAATTAAAGCAATTGTTTGATTTTAGGAAACTAATATTTATTTATTTTGGTCAAATTTAGGAAACTATTATTCAATCTACAAAAATTCATCTGACACTCCTTCCTAGTGAAAAAAATTAGGGAAATAATTTCACATGCTTATTTTTGTGACTTGATTATGCTTTGATTTATTCAACCAACTCAATAGTAAAAAATAAATAAGGATGTGCAGTGTGAGAAAAAGTGGTAATTAGCATAAGTAATTACCCAAAAAAATAAAGAGAGGAAAAAAAGCACGGTTACTTTTTGAAGTGCTAATAATAGTTTTACAATTTGGTTATTAGTTCTATTTTTTTTATTAATCAACAGTGGTGTTGCTAATGGCCAATTAATCTAGTAGCACCCAATTTCGAATTTGTTGGAGACGTCCTAATTTCAAAGTTCATGAACGACAATTGTTGCATTAGCCATGAGAGAGTTTGTATTTGTTAATCAAGCAAATGAAGATACTTTTTATTAATAAAGCATTACTTCGCTGTTTGTAGATGAGAGGTGCTTCACGAATGGCTTTCTAGACCAAGAGGTAGATTGGATACCAGGAATGGAAGGTATTCGTTTAAGGGATCTTCCTAACAACTTTGTCACAACAAATCCCAATGATGCAATCTGGAATATCATACTTGAAGGAATGGGCAGACTACATGAAGCTTCAGCAATTGTTATACATACCTTTGATGCATTGGAACTAGATGTTTTGGATGCTCTCTCATCTATGTCTCCACCTGTTTACGCCGTTGGCCCTTTCCAGTTACTTCTCAATCAGATACCACAACACCCTTTGAAGTCCCTGGGATATAGCCTATGGAGAGAAGAAACCGAGTGCCTTGAATGGCTGAACGATAAGGCACCAAACTCAGTTGTTTATGTGAATTTCGGCAGCATAACGGTCATGACCCCGGAACAACTTGTGGAATTTGGTTGTGGACTTGCAAATAGCAAGGTTTCTTTCTTCTGGGTAATTAGGCCTGACTTGGTAGTTGGTAAATCAGCAATTTTGCCACCCGAGTTTGTGGATGAAACTAAGGGAAGAAGTCTAATAGCGAGTTGGTGCCCTCAAGAGCTAGTCCTTAACCATCCATCAGTTGGAGGATTTTTGACGCACAGTGGTTGGAATTCTACGCTGGAAAGTGTGTCTGCAGGAGTGCCTATGCTGTGTTGGCCGTTCTTTGCTGATCAGCCGACGAACTGTCACTGTACTTGCAAAAGATGGGGCATTGGTATGGAGATCAATAATGTTGTCAAGAGAGATGATGTTGAGAAGCTTGTTAGAGAGTTAATGGAGGGAGAGAAGGGTACGCGAATGAAGAATAAGGCCATGGAGTGGAAAAAATTGGCAGAGGAAGCCACTGGTCCACAGGGTTCTTCATCTAAAAACTTCGAAAAATTAGTGAATCAAATTCAGTTTAAAAAGATCTAGATGCTGTGCATTGGAACTAATGAGAGACATGTATTGCATGCCTCACAGTTATCGGTTCAAAAGAACTAGCAACATGTTTGGCCTGCTACTACATCTTCAGTTTTATTTAGTTACTGTTTTTAATTAAATTGATCTTATTTTTCATAGAAAATTTTGATTAAAAGTCCAAAAATATCAACACGAATAGAAGAACTAGCGCATTGTTGCTCAAATACATATACTCACTAGTAAATTTTACTCGCACGTCGTTGCGGGAGAGAAAATATGACTATAGATTATGTTTTTAACACATAAATATGCAAAGAGTGTTATAAATACTAAACAGAAAATGAAACAAATATTTTTACAAAGCTGTCGAAGTTAATATAATTTACAGAATAGACATTATAAAATGCCTTATCATCAGTATATAAAAATGGTTAACCTAGTATTCCTTCTTGACAGTGATCCTAAAGAGCCCATTGTTTATATACACAAAAAGAATGGGGAATTCATGTTAGGATCAACAATTTACACACAAAAAAAATGTGAATCAATACTTATTTGTTTTGGATAACACATGCCAACATCCCTTAACACGAGTAAAAGTTTTTTGGTTGAAGCTGTAGAAAAAACAACATTGATCAACAGAAAAAAAAAAAAAAAAAAGGAAGCTAAAAATGAAAGAAAAATAGGAGAAAAAGCAAAAAGAAAGGTAAGAAGAGGGATGAAGTAGAGAAGCTTGTCAAGGACTTAATGGAGGGAGAGAAGGGTAAGAAGTTGAAAAATAAGGTCATGGAGTGGAAGAAACTTGCAAAAGAAGCTACCGGGCCAAATGGTTCTTCATACAAAAATTTAGACAATTTAGTGAATCAAGTTCTACTAAGAAAAACCTAGATGCTAGACTATGTAATTTAGAACTCTTTCTTCCATTAGTGTTGAATATCGTTCGTAATTAAAAATAAATAAATGTCGGTATGTGGTTTAGTACTATCTCAAAATTACCCATATTATTATTGTTCTAAGGACTAGTTTGGTATTGCTGTAATTAAAAAAAAAAAAAAAAATTTCTTTGTGCTGTGTAAATAAGCAACTGTAAAACAAAATTGTTGAGTATTTGGTAAACTTTTTTTTTTTTTTTAAATGCTTTTAACCAAAAAAAAAAAAAAACAATGTCAATAGTGTTTTGATAAAATTTTATATAAATTTGCTCTAAATATGAATGACTTAAAAAATATGCTACTAAATATGATATAATAATTGCCAAATAAAATAACGAAGGAACAATTATTGTGATTTTGTAAAATATGCGGGAGTATACTTGTTGTTTGCAAATTTCATTAAATAGGCATTGTTCACTATGCTTTGAAAAAAAAAAAAAAACTTTTTTAGAAGCATGATTGACCATGCTTTTGTTTTTCTATGTCTTTTTTACTGTCATCGACAATAGTTTTTTTCAAAACAATTCTTTTTTTATTTTATCAAACATATTTAATGTTCAAATTTTTTAATAAATAGATTTGTTATTATTATTATTATTTTAAAGTACCACAATCCCAAACCAACTCTAAGTTTTGAAACTATATGAGTATACAGTATTCTCAGTATCATATAAAAGAATAAAAGGAAAACTAATGAAAAGTCCTCAAAAACTTTAGCTTTAATGAAAATAACAAAATAAAGTGTAAGTGAATAGTACCAAAAATAACTTTTCAAAGTAAAAATATCATTTTCGTTAAAAGTGAACAATACCAGAAGTGTTTCGTTAATATACCCTATAATAAATGATAGGCCCGCCAACGTAAAACGTTTGTCTGCTTGTTTGGTAGTGTGGTTGTGCACGATATACGATGAACAATCCCGATCACAAGATCCCTAGAATACCAAGGAAAAGGATCCTTTTATATACCAGGTCTAATAATTGAAGTTATTTTGTGCTTTTGTTTTTTTTTTTTTTTTTTGAACAAATGGTATTATCTATACTAGGGAAAAGGGGTGGGCTTAGCCTCACAAAGGCTAGCAATAATATAGTTCAAACTCGCATTTGGCAGCTATAATCGAAACTAAAATCTTTCACTTACAAGTGAAAATGAATATTATTAGACCGTAATACTAAGTGAAAATTATTTTATGCTTTTTACGAAAGTGAAGATGTAAACAAAACTTTTATATATAGCACGAAGTCATCACTTGCCATTATCATCTATATATCTAACTTCCAAACGATCCTTATTCGGTCTATCCACTTTGAACTCATAATTCTTCCTCATTGCGATCATAGCTAATAATTGCAAGTGACAACTTCGTGTAATAGTACTTTTAAGGGTATATTAGTACTTCCATAATAACTTTGAGTTATACTTACATAAAATTAAAATCATTACTATAATTTTATACGAGGTCCAAATTCTGATTATATTTTCAAATTTCTCAAAAAAAGTTGTAATTCGAATTAATTCCGTCGTTAATTAACCTCATGTTTAATTCAAGTTGGAATTGGTGTTAAACAGCCAAATGCAATCCTACCTTGGGCAAAAGGCCCCAAAGGACTTTCTTCAAAACAGTTTTCTCTAGCATTCCTTATATTACATAGTTTGTGTGTCTTTCACATCAAGCATATGATCACACCGAAAGGACTTTCTGATTATTTTGTTATTACGATACAATTGACTTGTTATTCAACTTGAATCACTCATTTAAGATTCTTCAAACAAGATTATATATTTCACTGCCTGAACTGGCGTGAAGATAAGAATAGGAATGTAAGGATGTGAAGAAATGTCTCAACATGAATTTTAAGAAATCTTGTATGTGATTCATGGAATCAGAATAGATTGGCTCACATGTGAAGCCAAACGTCCACATGTATTCCACACCACTAAGTTTGGTAATCCACATGTCTTTGAAAATTTGCCGCACATGAGAAAACGTGTGAGAAAACGAAAATGTCATACACTTTGCATGTACACAAAAAGAGTTGAATTACTCCCTAATTTGAGAGCCTGACTGCAGGAGTGCCTATGCTCTGTTGGCCATACTTTTGCGACCAGCAAATGAACTGCCACTATACTTGCAATGAATGGGGCATTGGGATGGAGATTAGTAATGATGTGAAGAGGGATGAAGTAGAGAAGCTTGTCAAGGACTTAATGGAGGGAGAGAAGGGTAAGAAGTTGAAAAATAAGGTCATCGAGTGGAAGAAACTTGCAAAAGAAGCTACCGGGCCAAATGGTTCTTCATACAAAAATTTAGACAATTTGGTGAATCAAGTTCTACTAAGAAAAACCCAGATGCTAGACTATGTAATTTAGAACTCTTTCTTCCATTAGTGTTGAATATCGTTCGTAATTAAAAATAAATAAATGTCGGTATGTGGTTTAGTACTATCTCAAAATTACCCATATTATTATTGTTCTAAGGACCAGTTTGGTATTGTTGTAATTAAAAAAAAAAAAAAAGTTTCTATGTGTGGTGTAAATAAGCAACCGTAAAACAAAATTGTTGAGTATTTGGTAAACCTTTTTTTTTTGTAAAAATGCTTTTAACCAAAAAAAAAAAAAAAAACAAAAAAAAAAACAATGTCAATAGTGTTTTGATAAAATTTTATATAAATTTGCTCTGAATATGAATGGCTTAAAAAATATGCTACTAAATATGATATAATAATTGCCAAATAAAATAAAGAAGGAACAATTATTGTGATTTTGTAAAATATGCGGGAATATACCTGTTATTTGCAAATTTCATTAAATAGGCATTGTTCACTATGCTTTGAAAAAAAAAAAAAAACAAAACTTTTTTAGAAGCATGGTTGACCATGCTTTTGTTTTTCTATGTCTTTTTTACTGTCATCGACAATAGTTTTTTTTTCAAAACAATTCTTTTTTTATTTTACCAAACATATTTAATGTTCCAATTTTTTAATAAACAAATTTATTATTATTATTATTATTATTTTAAAGTACCACAATCCCAAACTAACTCTAAGTTTTGAAACTATATGAGTATACAGTATTCTCAGCATCATATAAAAGAATAAAAGGAAAACTAATGAAAAGTCCTCAAAAATGTTAGCTTTAATGAAAATGACAAAATAAAGTGTAAGTAAATAGTACCAAGAGTAACTTTTCAAGGTAAAAATATCATTTTCGTTAAAAGTGAACAATACTAAAAATGTTTCGTTAAGATACCATCTAATAAATGATAGGCCCGCCAACGTCAAATGTTTGTCTGCTTGTTTGGTAGCGTGGTTGTGCATCATGACCAATATATGGGACACCCGACACATAACATTAATATGTTACCCCATATATTCATTGTAGCTGCATGATTGAAGAACCTTATATAGGAAAAGGATCCGGCGACCCATATTCGTTGTAGCTGCATGATTGAACCTTATACATGAAAAGGATCCGGCGACCCCATATATTCATTGTAGCTGCATGATTGAATAACCTTTTATAGGAAAAGGATCCTCGCCATATACTTTTTCTTGTGGATCTTAGAGATCTCGTGATCGAGATCGTTCATCGTATATCGGACAGTTAGTTTTCTTTAGGTATCATTTATATTTATTTTCAAATTTTAAATTTTCAAATGATTTCTGACTGTACGATGTACGATGAACGATCCCGATCACGAGATCCTTAGAATTCCAAAGAAAAGGATCCTTTTATATACCAGGGTCTAATAATTGAAGTTATTTTATGCTTTTTTTTTTTTTTTTTTTTTTTTTGAACAAATGGTATTATCTATACTAGGAAAATGAGTGGGTTTAGCCTCGCAATGGGCTATCAATAATACGGTTCAAACTCGCCTTTGGCGGCTATAATCGAATCTAAAATCTTTCACTTACAAGTGAAAATGAATACTATTAGACCGTACTACTAAGTGAAAATTATTTTATGCTTTTTACGAAAGTGAAGATGTAAATAAAACTTTTATATATAGCACGAAGTCATCACTTGCCATTATCATCTATATATCTAACTTCCAAACGATCCTTATTCGGTCTATCCACTTTGAACTCATAATTCTTCCTCATTGCGATCATAGCTAATAATTGCAAGTGACAACTTTGTGTAATAGTACTTTTAAGGGTATATTAGTACTTCCATAATAACTTTGAGTTATACTTACATAAAATTAAAATCATTACTATAATTTTATACGAGGTCCAAATTCTGATTATTTTTCCAAATTTCTCAAAAAAAGTTGTAATTCGAATTAATTCCGTCGTTAATTAACCTCATGTTTAGTTCAAGTTGGAATTGGTGTTAAATAGCCAAATACAATCCTACCTTGGGCAATCAAAGGCCCCAAAGGACTTTCTTCAAAACAGTTTTCTCTAGCATTCCTTATATTACATAGTTTATGTGTCTTTCACATCAAGCATATATATGATCACACCCAAAGGACTTTCTGATTATTTTGTTATTACGATACAATTGACTTGTTATTCAACTTGAATCACTCATTTAAGATTCTTCAAACAAGATTATATATTTCACTGCCTGAACTGGCGTGAAGATAAGAATAGGAATGTAAGGATGTGAAGAAATGTCTCAACATGAATTTTAAGAAATCTTGTATGTGATTCATGGAATCAGAATAGATTGGCTCACATGTGAAGCCAAACGTCCACATGTATTCCACACCACTAAGTTTGGTAATCCACATGTCTTTCTTGAAAATTTGCCACACATGAGAAAACGTGTGAGAAAACGAAAATGTCATACACTTTACATGTACGCAAAAAGAGTTGAATTACTCCCTAATTTGCCAATTGATTTTATTGCGAAATCTCAACTACCGCCGCAAAAACATATTGAAAAGTTCTCACGAGGACTATAAATGTTCTGCATTATGCAACCACTGCAAGCCTCATGATGTTTGTATTCCAGTTGCAGATCAAAGCCATATCAAGGCCTCCTCCTCCACAGAGGTTTTCATATCACCTTTGTCAACACGGAGTTCAACCACAAGCGCTTTCTTAAATCTCTCGGCCCCAACTCCCTTGATGGCTTGCCTGATTTTCGTGCGAAGCCATCCCAGACAGCCTTCCAGATAAGATGAAGATACCACCCAAGATCTCACTTTGCTTGCCGACTATGTCAGAAAACAGAACTTGTTGGCTCCCTTTCGTGCCCTCCTCAATGAACTCAACAATGATGCCACATCAACATCCAACAATCCTCCAGCGATGCGCATAATTTAAGGATCTAATTAGAGGTTGTTTAAGTCATATTTTGACATTTGATCAAGATATGTGATCTTAGGTAGATCACTAGGGTATGTGACAACAATGAAATGATGGAAAATGCTTAATTTGCATCACATGTCGAAGTCGAATGTGATTAATTAGCTAAACGTTCACGTCTCACTCAACCTCACCATTTGGGCAACATAAAAATTGTGAAATTATGAGCAACATAAAAATTGTTATGTCTCATGATTATGTATTTAGTCTAATATCCTAGTAGATAAGATATTAGGTTTCTGCACATGCATTTTGGATTCAAAACTTTCTTCTCCTCTAAATTATTGAAATAGTTTGGAACCATTTTTATAACTTTTCTTTAAAAATTTGTTCGTGGTCGTCATTCTTTTGAAAACAAGAAACCACACTAAGAATTGAGGCATAACTAGTGAGGGTGACGGTCCTCCACAAATGAAGGGAAACGCAAAACTTCTTAGAGTAGAATTATGGGGACTTGGTCCAATGGTTTGTTAATGCTTTAGCAGCCTGCTAGGCCGAAATGGATTTGACTTGGGCAGTTCTGTGTTCGACACTCTTTCACTTGTGTTGAAAGCTTGGGTTTGATTGGCAGGCCAAGGGCCTGTTTTTTATTGTACATTTTGAACGGGTGTAATGAAAAATAAAAAGTTGGAGAAATAAAAGTCCGTTTCGAAATCTGTATTTTAAAGTACTTATGCTCAGATGTGAGAAATTTGAGGAAGACCGTCTGATTAATTGGACGGCTTTCACCTTGTTAGTTGTTAACTTGTTTTTATTGTAATTAATTTATTATAAATAGTATGCCAAAATTCTTGTGCAAGGAATTCTTGTAGAACTCATCGTCTTAACCTATAAAATGTACACATCATAAACATTCATCGTGAGCAGCAATAATACTAAAGTATCATAATATGGCTAAAGCATATTATGGCCGAGACCGGTGTGGCGTTCGTGGCTGGGAGACAAAGTATCACTTCACTTTGTCTTTAAAATGCTGTTTGGTGGGAGTTGTGGTGTCGATTTGGAAAATCGGTTTTGGTTCACCTCTACGTTTAGGAGCTCTGTATCAAAATTTGGGTTTTGGGTTGGGCTTTTATAAGATAGTTTAGGTGGCCCCTTTTTGTCTTGTTAATATTTGTTTGGGGACCCGTCTTGTAATTAACTTTTATAATAAAACTTCTTCCTTTCTATGGAAATAATTTATCAAAAAAAAAAAAAAAAGTATCATAATATGGCAGCTAGTTTTGCAGATGAGAGTTGTTTCACAAATGGATTTCCAGACAAGGTAATAGATTGGATTCCAGGAATGAAAAATATTCGTTTAAGGGATCTTCCTAACAGTTTTTGTCACGCCCCTCATTCCAAGATACGTCTAGGATTGACATGTGCTGTCATCATGTACCTCTACATCTATCATACCTCGCCTCCGAAGCATGAACAAAACACAACTCAAGATCCACTAGCGTAGTAACTTTTTGTTTACTTTATGGCTGCATCTAACCTTTGTGTTAGAGTGCCTACGTACCCTTAGATAGGATCACGCCATTCGTAATTCACCTTCATATGAGAAAAGCATGATTTCATAAGTTTACATTTTATGAAACGTTTATAATTTATTGAATTTACGTTTTATGAGATGTTTATGGTTTAATGATTTTACGTTTTATGATTTATTATGATTACGGTGATGCTTTAAGCTAGAACGCTCCCATGGTTTTATGATATGATGTTTGAGCTATTGAACTCTTATGTTATGGTACGAAAGAATATGTTCATGCTTAATTTATGTGCTTACTTAGTTGGTAATTATACAACACATACATACAAGACGAGTATGTACCTGTCTATGGCCATATGACTTAGTTTTACGCTTATCAAGGTACTTCATGATATACTCCTAGCTTCACTGGCGAAACTAGTGTCGGACAGCTTCACTAGTCAAGGTTAGTGGCAGTGTGATATATGTTTTCTTCAATGGTGCAACCGAGTGTCGTACAGCTTCACATTCGGGTGATGGGGCCTATCATATTTCTTCACTGGCGTATCCCAGTATCGTATGGATTTGCCTTTGGGTGACTATGATACCACTATTTAAGTAAATTGTTATATGAGCTACGAATCTTTTTATGGGATGCTAGAGTTTTCAGACGACCTATTACATACTACTATATGAGTTTTCTAAAATAGGGGATTAGTATGTACAAAGAAAAGTGGTTTTGACTTACTTATAAACTCCAATCCACACATCTTTGTTTTGCACCCCCTAAAGGACATTTGAACGAGGTGTACGATCCCGGCGTTGAGGCATTCCCATATTAGTAGCTTCGAGTCCTCCTTTCTATGTGGGACCTTTAGCGTTACTGTAACGCCCCGCCCTGAAACATTTGTCTCGGGATATAATTTTCGTGATAGGCCAAATTAAACTCTTGTTTATTTACTACCATAATCACAATTCTTTATCTAAATTTATTAATCACTCACACAATCTATAACCAAAATTTAATTACCAAAACATAAGATTTAATTTTACAATTAATCACCAAATTTTTTTTCTTAATTCAAATTGCCAACAAAAAGATTTATCTCAATTATTTAAGGTTGTATCTAACCCTGTTAGACTGCCTACGTACCGTTGAGTGGGATCAAGCATTTCGTAGTTCACCATTCATCTTTTTATCCATTTCCGAAAACACTCTAATAACGAAAATATTCAACATTAGTTTTCACAATCAAATCACACCAAATAAGTACCAACTACGGTTTTAAAATATCAAATCTGTATGAAAAGACAACGTCGGCCCACTAGCCATGCGCTACCACAGGTGGCAGTCGGCTGCCCTGACTCACCGGAAACCTAACTATTTCCAAAAATTACCAAATTTTGCAGGAATGTACAACTCAAGGAGATGAACATTTTTCATACCTGGGTCGACGTCCAATTTGGCCAGAAAATGCCTGAAATTGCCCACGAACCGCCGGAACCCTAGAATTGGGTGTGCTTCGATTCGTCTTCTCCGGTGCTCCACCGCTCCCAAACTTGTTTGGGCTTTGTTCCTGGCCTCAAGAGGAATAGTTTGGTAGTGGTGGTCAAGGAAGGTAGTTGCAGGAACGGCAGAATCGCTGTCGTGTACACAGGAAACCCAATAAGCTCGATCTTAGTGAAACGAGAACCAAAACCCATCAAATCTGGGTGGAGATACAAGCTGGAAAGTTGTCGAGCTCTATACATGTGGTGGATCGCCTTGCTTCGCTGAAGAAACAGTGAGAAAGCTGTCGGAAAACGTTGATGAAACGAGTCGGTCATGCGGGTCAGAAATGGGATTTGGATTGGGTGTTTTCTTTCCCCCATCCTTTCCCTCATTTCCCCCTCCTCCCTTATTGGCCAGTTCCCCACCACATTTCTCTCCTCCTCTTTCTATCTCAGCCATCCATCTCTCTCGTTTTTCTAATTTTCCTTTCATCCTAGCCACACATGTGGCACATTTCATTGCTCCCGAAAATCTGGAGCCTTCTAGATTGAAGGACAATTACCAAAATGTCCTTAACTTTGAACGTTAAAAACTCATTCATTATAACTCCGTTTGTCGAATGGTTTGCGTCTACACGCTCGTAGGATTGAGCTCTATCCAAATTTATCAAGAAATAATTTAAATTACATGAGGATAAAATACGTCCTCGTAAAATTACATTTAGTCAACTAGGGCATTTTCGTCTTTTCCAGTTATCTCTAAATTTTTCGATGTAAATTATAATAAATCCTGGAAACAAAATTCTAAAATTTCTCTAATCAATTTTCCATAACCATAAATCTATTTATTCTCGATTTACTCCACATATTCATATATTTTCAATTTTTCAGGGTATTACATTTGACCCCCATTAAAATAAATCTCGTCCTCGAGATTTCCAACCATCGAATAACGAAAGGGGATTTAAAACTAATCCCACCGTTCCATTTATGGTGAATAAAATCATAATCTCAGTTCACTATTTTATTCAAGCTCAAAATAAATAATTCAACGAATTACTATCATGATTTTCACAAATATACTCAGATTTCCAACCACATTAATTGGCAAAATAAATATAAGAAATTCTAACGAAAATCATTGGAACTTCTAGTCACAATCACTATATAAAATCAGGAATTTAAAACCAATCCGCAATACTGTTAACATTGAATGAAATCAAAACGTCATTCTATGATTTCTTCATATCCGCAAATAAACTAAATTACCCATAGTAAATTAAAAAAACCTTTTAAATCTTTCTTTTAATTGTTTCTCTTTTAAATTGCTTCTAAGTGCAACCACAGTTTTTCTCCCCTTTTAAAAATAAGCCTTGCCGCACCCTATTTATAGGCATAGGGTAGGCTTACATGTCCCAGGGCTGATTGAATTCCTATTTCTAAGTGGACTAGGAAATTACACTTATCCAAATCTAAAAAGACTTTTAGAAATCCAAACCTAAATTGAATAAGAAAAACTGAAATTCTTTCCTAACCTCTCTAGGACAAGCATCATTATACCTCTAATTTTACTAAAACAATACTAAACCAATTAGGACATAATTGACGAGCCAAAATCCTAACAGGTGTTGGGGTTTCTAACTTTTCCAGGTTCGAAACTTTTCTCCTTTAAATTATTGTAATAGTTACTAACTCTTCTCCCCTCCTTCATAATGGTAATTTAAAAAGAAAAAAAAATGTTCCCATGTTCATCATTATTTTGAAAACAAGAAATCGCATTAAGAATTGAGACATAGCTAGTGAGAGTCCTCTACAAATGAAGGGAAATGCAAAACGAAATGCAAAACTTATTAGGGTAGAGTTGTGGGAACTAGGCCATAGTACTCAATACGTGATGCTCTTTGCCACTTAAATGTTGTCTTGAAAGAGAGGGTGGGGGCACCTAGCTTTCTATTTCGGGAACTAGGCCATAGGTGATGCTGGGTGGGTGGGGTGGGGGACACCTAGCTTTCTATTTCGCAACTAGGCCATAGTACTCCATAGGTGATGCTTTTTGCCACTTAAATGTTATCTTGCAGGAAGAGGGAGGGGAGGGGGGCCCTAGCTTTCCATTTCATGACATTTTTAGTTTGTTCTTTTGATTTAGCTTTGTCTTCACCCTGTGAATTTTATCGGCACTGCCAAAATTATTGACATCCGGCCCTTACTTCTTCTTAAGTTTGCACCACTCATTGTCTCAAGACAGACCAAAAATTTATAGATCCATACACGTTTGATGTTAAAATACCCTCATACAGTAAGCATACACTCTGAGATCCACAAATCTGAGATGTGTTCTAACAAGCCTCATGCTGTCTGTATTCCAGTTCCGATTCAAGGTCACATAAAGGCAATGCTTCAATTAGCAAAACTCCTCCACCATAAAGGTTTTCGTATAACCTATGTCAACACCGAGTTCAATCACAGGCGGTTAGTTAAATCTCTAGGACCCGAGTCCCTCTATGGCTTGCCTGATGATTTTCGGTTTGAAACGATCCCTGATGGCCTACCGGATTCGGATGAAGATGCCACCCAAGACCTCAATTTGCTTGCGGATTCAGCCACAAACAACTTCTTGGCACCTTTTGTTGATCTGATAAAGAAACTCAACAGTAGTAGTAGTACTCCTCCAGTGACATGCATTTTTTCAGATGGTTTCATGCCATTCACAACCCCTGCAGCTCAGCAATTTGGCATCCCCGTCACACTCGTGTTTACTTTTTCAGCAAGCGGCGCCATGGGCTATATGCAGTATCCTGCTTTGGTGGAAAGAGGACTAGCACCCCTCAAAGGTAAAGAATTAAAGCAATTGTTTAATTTTAGGAAATTAATATTTATTTTTTTTGGTCAAATTTAGGAAACTATTATTCAATCTACAAAAATTCATCTTACACTCCTTCCTAGTGAAAAAATAAGGGAAATGATTTCACCATGCTTATTTTTGTTACTTGATTATGCTTTTGATTTATTCAACCAACTCAATGTGAGAAAAAGTGGTAATTAGCATAAGTAATTACCCAAAAAAAATAAACAGAGGAAAAAAGGCATGATTACTTTTTGAAATGCTAATAACAGTTTCACAATTTGGTTATTAGTTCTATTTTATTTTATTAATCAACGGTGGTTTTGCTAATGGCCAATTAATCTAGTAGCACCCAATTTCGAATTTGTTGGAGACGTCCTAATTTCAAAGTTCATGAACGACAATTGTTGCATTGGCCATGAGAGAGTTTGTATTTGTTAATCAAGCAAATGAAGATACTTTTTATTAATAAAGCATTACTTCGCTGTTTGTAGATGAGAGGTGCTTCACGAATGGCTTTCTAGACCAAGAGGTAGATTGGATACCAGGAATGGAAGGTATTCGTTTAAGGGATCTTCCTAACAACTTTGTCACAACAAATCCCAATGATGCAATCTGGAATATCATACTTGAAGGAATGGGCAGACTACATGAAGCTTCAGCAATTGTTATACATACCTTTGATGCATTGGAACTAGATGTTTTGGATGCTCTCTCATCTATGTCTCCACCTGTTTACGCCGTTGGCCCTTTCCAGTTACTTCTCAATCAGATACCACAACACCCTTTGAAGTCCCTGGGATATAGCCTATGGAGAGAAGAAACCGAGTGCCTTGAATGGCTGAACGATAAGGCACCAAACTCAGTTGTTTATGTGAATTTCGGCAGCATAACGGTCATGACCCCGGAACAACTTGTGGAATTTGGTTGTGGACTTGCAAATAGCAAGGTTTCTTTCTTCTGGGTAATTAGGCCTGACTTGGTAGTTGGTAAATCAGCAATTTTGCCACCCGAGTTTGTGGATGAAACTAAGGGGAGAAGTCTAATAGCGAGTTGGTGCCCTCAAGAGCTAGTCCTTAACCATCCATCAGTTGGAGGATTTTTGACACACAGTGGTTGGAATTCTACGCTGGAAAGTGTGTCTGCAGGAGTGCCTATGCTGTGTTGGCCGTTCTTTGCTGATCAGCCGACGAACTGTCACTGTACTTGCAAAAGATGGGGCATTGGTATGGAGATCAATAATGTTGTCAAGAGAGATGATGTTGAGAAGCTTGTTAGAGAGTTAATGGAGGGAGAGAAGGGTACGCGAATGAAGAATAAGGCCATGGAGTGGAAAAAATTGGCAGAGGAAGCCACTGGTCCACAGGGTTCTTCATTTGCAAACTTGGAAAAATTAGTGAATCAAATTCAGTTTAAAAAGATCTAGATGCTGTGCATTGGAACTAATGAGAGACATGTATTGCATGCTCACAGTTATCGGTTCAAAAGAACTAGCAACATGTTTGGCCTGCTACTACATCTTCAGTTTTATTTAGTTACTGTTTTTAATTAAATTGATCTTATTTGTCATAGAAAATTATGATTAAAAGTCCAAAAATATCAACACGAATAGAAGAACTAGCGCATTGTTGCTCATATATATATACTCACTAGTAAATTTTACCCGCACGTCGTTGCGGGAGAGAAAATATGACCATAGATTATGTTTTTAAACATAAATATGCAAAGAGTGTTATAAATACTAAACAGAAAATGAAACAAATATTTTTACAAAGCTGTCGAAGTTAATTTAATTTACAGAATAGACATTATAAAATGCCTTATCATCAGTATATAAAAATGGTTAACCTAGTATTCCTTCTTGACAGTGATCCTAAAGAGCCCATTGTTTATATAGACAAAAAGAATGGGGAATTCATGTTAGGATCAACAATTTACACACAAAAAAATGTGAATCAATACTTATTTGTTTTGGATAACACATGCCAACATCCCTTAACACGAGTAAAAGTTTTTTGGTTGAAGCTGTAGAAAAAACAACATTGATCAACAGAAAAAAAGAAAAGAAAAAAGGAAGCTAAAAATGAAAGAAAAATAGGAGAAAAAGCAAAAAGAAAGGGAAATAAGACGGTAAACGTGCAGGAAAGAAAAGAGAAGAGCTTACAAACGTACGTTGCTTTATCACATTGTTTTTTCTTTTATTTTTTAAACAAGTACGATATTCACTTACAATCAATGAAAAAGTTGCTAACAATAACAATGGGTTTTGATAAAAAAAATTTCCAAAAAAACTTGAATGAAGGGAAAAAAAGTCTCGCACCAAACAAAATTAAGCATTAAAAATATCATTCAAAATAAAATCAGAAATTACATTAGACGGTTCTTCGAACTACAAAACCGGTTGTGACAGACTAAGGCCGCGGCAAGCCAACCTGTGTGCCGCTTCATTGGCACCACGACGCACGAAAATTGCCTTCCATTGTTGAACATTTTTAAATATTTTTTGTGGTACTGCCACCAATTTTTTTTTTATTATTTTATCTTTTTCTGACTAAAAGAACGACTTGTTGTGCCCGGGGTTTAACTCATATTTTTTAATAGTTTTTTTGCCTTCCGAAAGACTTGTCGTGCCCCGGGGTTTAACTCACATTTTTTAATATTTTTTTTGCCTTACGAAAGACTTGTCGTGCCCGGGTTTAACTCACATTTTTCAAGATTTTTTTGCCTTACCATCAGTTGCTTTATTACATTTTTTTTAATATTTTTTTGGTCCTGCCATCAATTTTTCCTGCCATAAGTTGCTTTATCATATTTTTTAATATTTTTTTGTCCTGCCACCAATTGTTTTATCATTATTTTATCTTTTTCTGGACTAAAAGATAGACTTGTCGTGCCACATGGGGTTTAACTCACATTTTTTTAGATTTTTTTGCCTTACCAATGCATCTAACATTTAGTAACCCAAAAGAAGCAAGCCAGTCATGATAGTCTTTTTCTTTTATCATTTATTGAGAAAAACTATATGCAAATGGTCAAAACTGAAATAACCAAACAAAAACCACAAAAAACTCATATGCAAACAAAACATAGTCCCTCCGCCCAAAAAAAAAAAAAAAAAAAACAGCAACAAAATATTCAGGAAAAAGAAAAAAAATTATATACCTTGATGATAAAGAGCTTGCAAAGCCTTAGAGAAAAACTGGAAATTCGAGCAACAACTTTTGTTGTAACTAAAAATCAAAGCACATCAGAAAAGTACACCCAGTGCTTGAAAAAAACTAAATCACACACAATCAGAAAAATAGAAAACTCACCAGTAAATGTTTGATCGTATCCTTAACTTTTTCTGAAATAAAAAATCAAAACACATCAGAAAACCACACATAAACCGCGAAAAAAATATATATTGAAATCCCATGTGGCAAGAAAACCAAATAACTCACAAAATCAGCCAAAAGATACAAAATAGGGGAAAACAGCTAAATCCGGAAGAGAGAGGAAGAGAGAGCAGACAATGAGGGAAAATAGCTAAATCTAGAAAAGAGAGGAAGAGAGAGTAGACGGGTGGAAAAGAAGAGAACCAAACGTAATGGGGGAAAAAATCGATTGAAAGCAGTCAAAAGGAACTGAAAAACGAAGAGAAAGCAGAAAGCGGCGATGAGAGACGCATGGAAGTGAAGGGCACAACCGTCATTTAACTGTGGAAAGCAGGAAAGATAACGAAGAGATGAAAATTTTTAAGGGCAATTTCGACACTTTACTGTTAATGAACAGTAACTGAAACTGAGTTTTAGTATATATAATATAATATATATATATATGTATGTATATAATCTATGAAAACATTTCAAATAGTTCGATATAACTAACACAACTGTTGGAAATGTGCCCTAAAACCAATCATATGATGATACTTTACGGACATTTCACAAAGTTAAACTAATGTAGTTTAAATGTAAAGGGCAAAGATTATTGTTTGAGCCGTCTCATATAAATGTTATATGCTTAAACGATAAGTCCAAGGAATATGTGATTGGAAGAATGCGATCTAAAGAAGTTAGATTCATGAGACCATTCTTTCGTTGACACATCCTAAACGTTCCTGATCATAGGATTGTCAATTGGGCATTGACAGTCCGTTAAGATCAGTACGTGCTATGTCTTCTCTCAGGGAGAGTGACTAGTCTCGAGTCATTGGTGTGTGTGACATCAAGACAAGTACGTAGGTGCTCAATAGAGAATGAGTTCACTGAACACGATCAACGAAGAGTTCTCATATTCATGTCACATGAGAACTCATGGTTGGGATAATGCAAATTAGTCTTTTGACCTGAGGCATCACAGTTGTCTTGTGGTTAGGTACTTAATCTTTGATTATGTCAAAGTCACTCCATCAGGAGGGTGTCCACGACATCGTTGGGGTTAAGCCACTTAGCCATGGAGGCAAGTGAATGCGCAACAAGGGATCTCTAACCTTCAAACTGTTTGAGGGAGAATACTCTATGATATGATTAAGAATCTTTGGCCAAAGTATGAATGAGATTTAGGAATGTGTTCCAAATCACATTCAAGGTAATCATATAAGCACAAGACTCACATTGGATAGTAGACATGAATAAACTATCAAACCAAACAATGTGGTCAAGAGTATTGTATTAGAGAAAGACCGTATTGCATTTGTAATCCTAAAACTGAATAGGTTCTCCACCTCTTCTGATTAGCTTGGGTAACCATGACATGCTGCTAGGCGTCAACCATGGTTTGTGGAAGCCCTAAAAGTGTATTATCACTAACGGGAGAATTGAAAGTAAGTTCCAATTCACAATCGATTTGAAAGAGTTTGAATCGCCCACTGCCTCGCTAAAAGGAACCTAATGGATCGTACACCGTGTAAGGTAGAGATTGAAGATTCAACGGAGATGAGTAAGAATAATTAAATGGTTTAATTATTTATGGCAAGGATTAATTAATATGATTATTAATCAAACGAATAAGTTCGTTAAAAGACCTCGGGATAGTTTTGGACCTTAAGGCCCAATGGGCTTCGAACGTCAAGTCCATTGACTTAAGTTGTGTGACAACTTAATGAATAATGATTCACAAAGACCCAAATAGCCCAATAAATCCCATATGGCCGGCCATGTTAGAGAAGGAGTGGTTTTGAACTTATTTACAAGTTTGCCACTCAAATGAATTAAGGAATAAGTATGACTTTATAGCCAAAATTCATTAAGGGTTATTTTTGGGGAAAGGATGAGAACACAAGCTCTCCTTTCTCTCTAAAATTTCGGCCACCTTGGAGGGATCATCTAGCAATCAAACTCCTCCAAGGTCACTCATTTCTTCTACAATATGCCTTGGTGTGGAGACTTAGAGGTTCTTAATTTTGGGAACTTGGAGAAACCTTTTCATCCATCCAAATCCATGGATCTAAGATGCAAGGAATGAAGGCCCTCTCTTTGGGTGATTAGCCTTTGCTTATGCAAAGAGGAATCTACAAAGGTATTGATTTCTCAACTCACTTGTTTTGAGTTGAGTCTTGGTTCACCTATCTACTAGGCTTTGAAGTTCATGGGTTAAGTTTTGTTTTTGAGTGCATATAAACATGATTCCGCCTTTTAATTGTTAATTGCATGTTGTTGATGTTGCTCAAATGAACTTGTTTTTCACAAATCTTCCTTCAACAACTTCTAGCAAAAGACCTTGAATGAAGTTCTTGAATACGAAAATAAAGAAGCAACAATATTATGCCACTTCGTGGTTTTGAAGCTTAGAGAAAGTATATAAGCAAACTAGTAGTAGGAGAAACTAAAAACAATAAAATTTAGAACAATGAAAAATAATAAAAAGCCAAAAACCATGAAAACAGGCCAACTACTTGCGGAAATTGACCGAACGGGCCTAGTCACCAGTGCTTAGAGAAGGGTTAAGAAGAAATAGGTTTACTGCTGGCAATGGAATACAATGTTAGCTGGCTCTCTTCATAGCAACAACCGCTCTCTAAGTACTTGAAGAACTAATTCACATATAACCAATGAAAATTAAGATGATTACAAAAAGTTTTAGCAATGAGAGTTGATTTTCACACACCATTTTTAGTCTCTCACATACTCCTTTTTATTTTTTGTCATCAGGTTGAATAAATCAAACAAAACAACAGAAATGATTTAACAAGATGTGCAGAAGGAGAAATAGAGTGTTTATCATTCAACTTGAACCACATATATGTTGAAAATCTACCATTCAACTTGAACCACATATATGTTGAAAAGTAGCTCACTACTAGCACAGCAGTACTATAAATAATCTGCACTGCACTGCAATGCAGACACCTTATCTAAAATGGATGCCACAGCAGTAGTTACTAAGCCTCACGCTGTCTGCATTCCAATTCCGACTCAAAGCCATATCAAGGCAATGCTTAAATTCGCAAAACTCCTGCACAGTAGAGGTTTTCATATTACCTTTGTCAACACGGAGTTCAATCACAAGCGGTTTCTTAAATCTCTAGGACCTGACTCCCTAGATGGCTTGCCTGATTTCCGGTTCGAAGCCGTCCCAGATGGCCTTCCAGATTCAAATGAAGATACCACCCAAGATCTCATTTTGCTTGCTGACTCTATCAGAAAGCAGTATTTCTTGGCCCCCTTTCGTGGCCTCCTCAATAAACTCAACAATGATGCCATATCAACATCCAACAATCCACCAGTGACTTGCATAGTTTCAGATGGTTTCATGTCCCCATTCACAATCACAGCTGCACAAGAGATTGGAGTCCCTTCAGTGCTGCTCTACACTTTTGCAGCGTGCGCTTTCATGGGCTTTATGCAATTTCGCACTTTGGTTCAAAAAGGACTTGCACCACTCAAAGGTGAAATATATATAAATGTTGAAGCAATTGCTTAATTTGTGGTTAACTCTTGCTTATTTTCTAAACATGCAAATGAAATTTTCTTGTTGTAGATGAGAGCTGTTTGACAAATGGATATCTGGAAACAGTTATAGACTGGATTCCAGGAATGAAAGATATCCGTCTAAAGGATCTCCCGACCTTGTTTCGAACCACAAATCCCGATGACATCGCATTTAACTTCAAGATGGAAGGAACGGATCGAGCTCATGAAGCTTCAGCAATTGTTATTCATACTTTTGATGCCTTGGAGACAGATGTGTTGGATGCGCTCTCATCTATGCTTCCACTTGTTTATCCCATTGGCCCTCTTCAATTGCATCTCAACCAGATACCAGAACACCCATTGAATATTGGATACAGTCTGTGGAAAGAAGAAACTGAATGCCTTGAGTGGCTAAATGCTAAGGCGCCAGATTCTGTCATGTATGTAAATTTTGGCAGTGTAGCAGTCATGAAGCCTGAAGATCTTGTCGAGATTGGTTGGGGACTTGCAAATAGTAAATTGCCCTTTTTTTGGGTAATTAGGCCTGATCTTGTAGTTGGTGAATCCGCAACTTTGCAGCCCGAGTTTGTTGCCGAAACAAAAGAAAGAAGTCTAATAGCAAGTTGGTGCCCACAAGAGCAAGTCCTGAACCACCCATCAGTAGGAGGATTTTTAACTCACAGCGGTTGGAATTCAACAATTGAGAGCCTGACTGCAGGAGTGCCTATGCTCTGTTGGCCATACTTTTGCGACCAGCAAATGAACTGCCACTATACTTGCAATGAATGGGGCATTGGGATGGAGATTAGTAATGATGTGAAGAGGGATGAAGTAGAGAAGCTTGTCAAGGAGTTAATGGAGGGAGAGAAGGGTAAGAAGTTGAAAAATAAGGTCATGGAGTGGAAGAAACTTGCAAAAGAAGCTACCGGGCCAAATGGTTCTTCATACAAAAATTTAGACAATTTAGTGAATCAAGTTCTACTAAGAAAAACCTAGATGCTAGACTATGTAATTTAGAACTCTTTCTTCCATTAGTGTTGAATATCGTTCGTAATTAAAAATAAATAAATGTCGGTATGTGGTTTAGTACTATCTCAAAATTACCCATATTATTATTGTTCTAAGGACTAGTTTGGTATTGCTGTAATTAAAAAAAAAAAATGTTTCTGTGTGCTGTGTAAATAAGCAACTATAAAACAAAATTGTTGAGTATTTGGTAAACTTTTTTTTTTTTTTAAATGCTTTTAACCAAAAAAAAAAAAACAATGTCAATAGTGTTTTGATAAAATTTTATATAAATTTGCTCTAAATATGAATGACTTAAAAAATATGCTACTAAATATGATATAATAATTGCCAAATAAAATAACGAAGGAACAATTATTGTGATTTTGTAAAATATGCGGGAGTATACTTGTTGTTTGCAAATTTCATTAAATAGGCATTGTTCACTATGCTTTGAAAAAAAAAAAAAAAAAAAACTTTTTTAGAAGCATGATTGACCATGCTTTTGTTTTTCTATGTCTTTTTTACTGTCATCGACAATAGTTTTTTTCAAAACAATTCTTTTTTTATTTTATCAAACATATTTAATGTTCAAATTTTTTAATAAATAGATTTGTTATTATTATTATTATTTTAAAGTACCACAATTGTAACATCCCGTCCCGGGATTTATAGAAACGTACATTGAATTTACGATTTTACCCCTAGATCGTTTTTGTCACGTTATTAGTTGTTGGTGTGGTGTGGAATGCATTGGATTACACCCACACACACACACACACTTTAACTTTCCGGGATTCCCTCCCTCATTCCCTCACTCTGTCTCTTTCTTTTTCTCTCACTCTCTCTCTCCCTCCCCGAGCTCCATTATTCCTCTTCTTCTTCATACAAACACACGGACACACATACAAACCTAATCAAACCTTCACCAATCAAGAAACCAAGACCACCATCGTGTTCGTGGAGCTGAGAGGAGTTCAAAGGTGCCATTTTCAGGTAAGAATATAGATGTTTTCACGTCGTTTCAACGAGGTTCGATTATTGCACTGTTCATGCAAACCTAATCTAGCTTGTTTTAGGAGATTCTAAGCTTGTAGATGTGTTTGTGAGGTCCCAAGGAGCCTCGGAGTAGTTCGTTGGGTGAATTTGGACGTCACGATCGTCCTGTGCAAAGTTGGCCGAGTTTTGACCTTGAAGACAGGTGAGATTCTTTAATTTTTAGGCCTTAAAACTAGTCTAACGTTGTTCTACTAGTCCTAGGCTTCATTTTGGTATAAAGAACGTGAAATTTGGTTGAAAAACGAAGGAGAAAACAAGGTTTGAAAAATTCCCAGTTTTCCGGCGCCGTCGCCGGCGCCGGAGGTTCGCCGGAGAAGAAAGGGGAATATTCCGTTAAGTCTAACGGAATATTCCTAACGGCAGTGGACGGAATCTGGTTAGATTTGACGGAATATTCCGTCAGTTAACGGAATATTCCTGACGGCGTCTGTTGACACCGTCAGTGTGCAGTGCACGTGGCCGCGCGTGGGGGGCGCGTAGGGCCGTGCCTTGGCCGGCGCGTGGGGGCGCGTGCGTAGTCCAAAAATTTTTCTAAAAATATGTGTGTGATCCTGAGGTTGTGTAGGTCACGTTGGTATATTCAATTGTCCAATTTGAGCAATGTATGAGAAGTTATTACAAGAAGTTGCTTAGGTGCTTTTAAATTAACGTTTTCGTAACTTTGTCGCGTTTAGGTGATTCGTATTCCGAGGACGAGCGTACACACTTGAGGCAGGGGGGCTACGACCCTTCTAATTACCAGTGAGTGGGCTTTTGTTTTCCGTATATACCTATATACATATTAATTCCCAGAAATTAAATAGAAAAGGTTATATGTTTTATGCCATGCATCATTTGAATATTGTTTACGCATCATCGCATGTATTAGTATTGGCATACATATATATAAATGTGTATTTGGTGCTGTGGACGCACAGGTAAGTGCCAGGTAAGCGGTATTCATGTGGTTATGCATTCCTGTTTATTATGCAATAGTAGTTTGAAATGCTTAGAGAGCTCATAATCTGCACCCCCGGTGTTAGTGCTCCCGCCCAGGGCCAGGGCACAGCCTTCACGTGTATGTTCACCAGCACCGCATGCTCGCCTTGGATCCAAGATAGGTGCAAGCCTGTCGTACAGACCACAATAGGTGGTTCCGACTTGTAGGTGACCCGCGATTTATCGCACAGCTTCACGTGATCGTAGCACTAGAGCATACATATATATATATTACACCCAGCCTGTCGTACAGACCACGTTAGGTGGTTCCGACTTGTGTGCAGATTCAGTTATCGAGTTGAGAGTGGAGCTCTAGATGCAGCCGTACAGGTCACGTTAGGTGACTCCCGGCTGCTAGATTATATGTTGTTGATGTGATTTACGCTTGAGCATTTATATTTGATTATAAGACTCTGTTGTGGCATATTCTTGAGCATGAATGGCATATTGTGAGCATGAATGGCATATTGTGAGCATGAATGGCATATCATGGAGCATGATTGACATATCTATACATACGTATATATGTTCATTTTCTGGGAAGTATACAGGTTTTACGGCGAGGGGTTAGAATGTATTTTGCTAAAGAGTTTTCAAAGAACTTTGTTTTTGCCCACTCACGCTTTTGTTTTTGCGCCCCTCTAGGTTCTAGTGGTCTAGCAAGTTCGGTGGTTTATCCCAGAGGGCGTCCCGGCATTTCTGACAGACACTCACCATTGTAGGGTCACCTTCGGGTGTAAATATGTCGTATCTTTTCATTTTGGACTGTTGTAGACTTGCTCTGAATTGTGTCTCACATACACTAGTACTTTGTATGCTATTAGGTTTTTAATTATTAGTACTTTTATATTACCTTCTCATTAGCTTCCGCACGCGCACATGGTTACGTCACCTTCGTGTGACGGCCAGCACGCCCTGATCTCGGTCGGGGTGTGTCAGCTTGGTATCAGAGCCTAGGTTTGGCAGTCCTGTGTCTTTATGAGTATTCTAATAGTTGGTGTCTTCTGTCAGAATCATGCCGCCTCGTCGGGAACCACGTCGCTCAGATGAGTCTAGTTTCCCTGATCTTACTCAGTTGGGGGAAGTGATTGCCACAGCCCTTCAAACAGTGATGCGCCCTCCCCAGAGGACTCCTCTGGAGACTATGTATAACCTGAAGTTGGATAAGTTTAAAGGTAACGAGGGTCACGAAGGCGCAGAACGTTGGTTGGAACACCTAGAGAAGACTTTCCGTGTGTTACATAACCAGGGGAACCTTCCTATGGAACGGTGGGTTGAGACAACCTCTTGGTTTCTGGAGATGGAGTCTGCAGCTTGGTGGGAGCAAGAACTTCGTAGGTTGACTCCAGATCAGAGGACCGATTGGAATGTTTTCAAGGATGTATTTCAAAGGAGATTTGTACCCCCTGAGTATATCGACCGTAAGAAACAGGAATTCACTGAGTTGAAACAGCGAAAGATGACTGCTAACGAGTATTATCGTAAGTTCACTGATTTGTCTCGTTACTATCCTGATGTCGCTGGTAATCCGGCGGAGATGCTTCGTCGTTTCCGTTTGGGCACTAAGAAGAGATGGCGTTCTATGGCGACTACGACTCACTGTGAGTCCTACCAGGAGTTCTATGAGATATTGTTGAGGGTAGAGGACTCAGAGAATATGTCAAGTGACAGTGACGAAGAGAAAAACGGCAATTAGAAGAAAGACGACAAAGGAAAAGGTCAAACATCGCTTGGGCCTCGCCAAATTCAGAACTTTAAAAGGGGTGGTGCCAGTTCGAGTTCGTCTAGTGGTGGTTTCAGTGCCTCTGGACAAGGACGTGGAGGTAGGTTTTATGGAGGTGCTCGAGGCCAGAGACAAGGTGATGGTGGCCGAAACCGAGTTCCATTTTGCCGTAGGTGTAATAACCGACACTTCGGCGAGTGCAGGCAGATTAGCGGTGGTTGTTTCACATGTGGACAGGTGGGACATAGAGCGGTGAATTGTCCCCAGAGTCAGCAACAGAAGCCGCAGCAGACCTTTATGCCGCCACCTGCACCGATTCAGCAAATCCAAGGTCCGAGTAATTATGGTCCAGCAGGTAGAGGTGGTGCCTATCACTATCAGGGTGATGTTGTTCCCTATGCTCCGGGACCGTATCAGTACCCCCAGGACCCGTATTCACAAGGTGGTTATCCCCCGTATCCCAGCAACTACATGCCGTATCCTCCAGCTCCAACGAGTGGTTCTCAGTAGTACCAAGGAGGACAATATCAGCAGAATGAGAATGCTACTAGTAGTGCAGGGTCTTCGAGACAGATGGGTCAGCCCAGTCAAGGGCGTGGAGCTCAAGGTCGCGGTGTTCAAGCGAGCAGAGGTCGTGGTGGACGACAGCAGGGCCAGGGGCGTATTCACAATATTTCCCTGCAGGATGCTCAGAACAACCCGGACTTGATAATGGGTACGTTAAACATTCTTGGTTATTTTGCTAGAGTCTTAATTGATTGTGGAGCTACACATTCCGTTATTTCTCATACATTTGCTCAAGTAACGCAACCTCGCCCCACACCTCTAGGGTACGATTTAGAATTCGCTATGCCTAGAGGAGAGAGATGTGTTGTAGATTGTATGTACCCAGGATGTCCAGTGATAGTAGAGGGTGTTGTTATGCCCGCTGATCTTATCCCGTTAGATATTGTCGATTTTGATGTGATTTTGGGCAACGATTGGTTGCACTTCTATCGTGCCAACATTGATTGTTACGGGAAAGTAGTTACGTTTCACCGTCCTGGATTACCTGAGGTTACTTTTGTGGGTGAGCAGAGTGGAGTAAGACATGGTGTTATTTCGGCTTTGCGAGCGAAGAAGTTGTTGACTAAAGGTTGTCAGGGGTATCTAGCTCATGTTGTACTAGAGGAGACTGTTCCTAGCAGAATTGAAGATGTGAGAGTGGTTAGACACTTCCCTGATGTTTTTCCTGAGGATTTACCTGGTTTACCCCCAGATCGAGATGTGGAGTTCAATGTTGAGTTGCTTCCAGGTACCAATCCTATTTCTTTAACTCCTTATCGTATGGCTCCTGCTGAGTTAAGGGAATTGAAAGTGCAGTTACAGGAATTAGTGGATAAGGGATTTATTCAGCCTAGTACTTCACCTTGGGGCGCTCCAGTGTTGTTTGTGAAAAAGAAAGATGGGACTTTGAGGCTATGTATCGACTACAGGCAATTGAATCGGGTGACGATTAAAAACCGTTATCCATTGCCTCGTATCGATGATTTGTTTGATCAGCTGAGAGGTGCTTGTGTATTTTCTAAGATAGACTTGAGGTCTGGGTACTATCAGCTGAAGATTAGTAGGGATGATGTTCCTAAGACGGCGTTCAGGACTCGTTACGGTCATTACGAGTTTCTGGTTATGCCGTTTGGGTTGACGAATGCACCAGCAGCTTTTATGGATTTAATGAACCGGGTATTCCAGCCTTACCTGGATAGATTTGTCATTGTCTTCATTGACGATATTCTGGTGTATTCTAAGTCCAAAGCAGAGCATGTTCGACATCTTACTTTGGTGTTGAAGAGGTTGAGAGAACACCAATTGTATGCTAAGTTTAGTAAGTGCCAGTTCTGGTTAGATCAAGTCGCATTTTTGGGGCACATCATTTCTGCTCAAGGTATTCTTGTTGATCCTCAGAAGGTTGCAGCTGTGGAGAGTTGGGAGCAACCACGAACCGTCACTGAGGTGAGAAGTTTCATTGGTTTGGCGGGATATTATCGGAGATTCGTTAAGGATTTTTCGGTAATTGCCTTGCCACTGACGAGGTTAACAAGAAAGGACGTTAAGTTTGAGTGGAATGATAAGTGTGAGCAAAGTTTCCAGCAGTTGAAGCATTGTCTTACTAATGCACCTGTTTTGGCACTCCCGGACGATAGTGGTGATTTTGAGGTTTATAGCGATGCTTCCTTGAATGGTCTGGGATGTGTATTGATGCAGCATGGTAGGGTGATTGCTTATGCTTCGCGGCAGTTGAAAACCCATGAGATGAATTACCCTACACATGATTTG
This sequence comes from Pyrus communis, assembly GCF_963583255.1. Taxonomy (NCBI): domain Eukaryota; kingdom Viridiplantae; phylum Streptophyta; class Magnoliopsida; order Rosales; family Rosaceae; genus Pyrus; species Pyrus communis. Next base: position 7,916,311 of record NC_084809.1, on the reverse strand, counting down.
GAGTTGGCTGCTATCATCTTTGCGTTGAAGTTGTGGAGACACTATCTTTACGGAGAGAAGTGTAGGATCTTCACAGATCACAAGAGTCTTCAGTATCTCTTCACCCAAAAGGAACTTAATCTTCGTCAACGGAGGTGGTTGGAGTTGCTCAGCGATTACGATTGCACGATTGACTATCACCCTGGTCGTGCGAACGTAGTGGCCGATGCACTTAGCAGGAAGTCATATGGCCGTATCAATGCGTTGTACGCTAGTCGTATTCCTCTTTTGGTGGACTTGCGTACTACGGGAATAAGGTTAGAAGCAGAAGATCGAGAAGTGGCATTACTTGCTAATTTTCAAGTTAGGCCAATCTTGGTTGATCGAGTGCTTGAAGCTCAGGTAGCTGATGAACAGATTCAAGAACTAATTCGAGCTCGAGATCAAGGAAGGAGGCGAGATCTCAGAGTTCGTGATTCTGATGGCATGTTGATGTTAGAGGGTAGAATGTTCGTGCCTAGTAATGTGGAATTGAAGAAGGAAATTCTAGATGAAGCACATATCTCGGCTTATGCCATGCACCCAGGGGCCACTAAAATGTATTATACCATTCGACCATTCTACTATTGGCCGGGTATGAAAAGGGAGATAGCTGAGTATGTGAGCAGTTGCGCTGTTTGTCAGCAGGTTAAAGCAGAAAGAAAGAAGCCGTTTGGATTGTTGCAGCCGCTTCCCGTTCCAGAGTGGAAATGGGAAAATATCACTATGGATTTCGTGTACAAGTTGCCGCGTACACATAATGGCTTTGATGGCATTTGGGTGATCGTTGTTCGGCTCACTAAGTCGGCACATTTCATTCCAGTGAGAGAGAAGTACTCTTTGAGCCGGTTAGCAGAATTGTTTATCTCAAAGGTTGTAAAATACCATGGTGTCCCTGTAAGTATTGTCTCAGATCGTGATCCACGATTCACATCGAAGTTTTGGGTAGCTTTTCAGGAAGCTTTGGGTACGAGACTACTTTACAGTACGGCATATCATCCACAGACGGACGGACAGTCCGAGAGAACTATTCAGACCTTGGAAGATATGCTGCGAGCATCGGTGTTACAGTTCAGTGATGCTTGGCACCAGCGGTTAGATTTGATGGAATTTGCTTACAACAACAGTTTCCATTCGAGCATTGGCATGGCGCCATTTGAAGCTTTGTATGGTAGATCTTGTCGCACTCCGTTATGTTGGTCAGAGGTTGGCGAAAGAGTCTTGGTAGGCCCGGAGATTGTCGAGGAAACTACTCAAAATGTTCAGGTAATTAGGTCTAACCTGAAAGCAGCTCAGGACAGGCAGAAAAGTTTAGCAGATCGACATGCTACGGACAGAACGTATGAGGTCAGAGATTGGGTATTTCTAAAGCTTTCACCGTGGAGAGGTGTTGTGCGGTTTGGAAAGAAAGGGAAGTTGAGTCCCAGGTATATCGGACCGTACCTAGTCACAGAAAGAGTTGGTGAGGTAGCTTACAGGTTGGAGTTGCCTCCGGAGTTGGCTAAAGTGCATAACGTTTTTCACGTGTCTATGCTCCGACACTATGTTGCCGATCCGTTGCATGTGATACCTCCTCAACCGTTAGAGATAAATCCAGATTTGACGTATGACGAGGAACCGTTAACGATCTTAGATTGGAAAGAGAAGGTTCTGAGGAACAAAACGGTAAATTTGGTGAAAGTTTTGTGGAGGAATCACTCGGTTGAAGAAGCGACATGGGAGACAGAAAATAGGATGAGGGAATTGTATCCTAGATTGTTTTTCGATCACTAGGGGTTAAATGAGGTTGTTTTGGAATTTCGGGACGAAATTCTATTAAGGTGGGTAGGTTGTAACATCCCGTCCCGGGATTTATAGAAACGTACATTGAATTTACGATTTTACCCCTAGATCGTTTTTGTCACGTTATTAGTTGTTGGTGTGGTGTGGAATGCATTGGATTACACCCACACACACACACACACTTTAACTTTCCGGGATTCCCTCCCTCATTCCCTCACTCTGTCTCTTTCTTTTTCTCTCACTCTCTCTCTCCCTCCCCGAGCTCCATTATTCCTCTTCTTCTTCATACAAACACACGGACACACATACAAACCTAATCAAACCTTCACCAATCAAGAAACCAAGACCACCATCGTGTTCGTGGAGCTGAGAGGAGTTCAAAGGTGCCATTTTCAGGTAAGAATATAGATGTTTTCACGTCGTTTCAACGAGGTCCGATTATTGCACTGTTCATGCAAACCTAATCTAGCTTGTTTTAGGAGATTCTAAGCTTGTAGATGTGTTTGTGAGGTCCCAAGGAGCCTCGGAGTAGTTCGTTGGGTGAATTTGGACGTCACGATCGTCCTGTGCAAAGTTGGCCGAGTTTTGACCTTGAAGACAGGTGAGATTCTTTAATTTTTAGGCCTTAAAACTAGTCTAACGTTGTTCTACTAGTCCTAGGCTTCATTTTGGTATAAAGAACGTGAAATTTGGTTGAAAAACGAAGGAGAAAACAAGGTTTGAAAAATTCCCAGTTTTCCGGCGCCGTCGCCGGCGCCGGAGGTTCGCCGGAGAAGAAAGGGGAATATTCCGTTAAGTCTAACGGAATATTCCTAACGGCAGTGGACGGAATCTGGTTAGATTTGACGGAATATTCCGTCAGTTAACGGAATATTCCTGACGGCGTCTGTTGACACCGTCAGTGTGCAGTGCACGTGGCCGCGCGTGGGGGGCGCGTAGGGCCGTGCCTTGGCCGGCGCGTGGGGGCGCGTGCGTAGTCCAAAAATTTTTCTAAAAATATGTGTGTGATCCTGAGGTTGTGTAGGTCACGTTGGTATATTCAATTGTCCAATTTGAGCAATGTATGAGAAGTTATTACAAGAAGTTGCTTAGGTGCTTTTAAATTAACGTTTTCGTAACTTTGTCGCGTTTAGGTGATTCGTATTCCGAGGACGAGCGTACACACTTGAGGCAGGGGGGCTACGACCCTTCTAATTACCAGTGAGTGGGCTTTTGTTTTCCGTATATACCTATATACATATTAATTCCCAGAAATTAAATAGAAAAGGTTATATGTTTTATGCCATGCATCATTTGAATATTGTTTACGCATCATCGCATGTATTAGTATTGGCATACATATATATAAATGTGTATTTGGTGCTGTGGACGCACAGGTAAGTGCCAGGTAAGCGGTATTCATGTGGTTATGCATTCCTGTTTATTATGCAATAGTAGTTTGAAATGCTTAGAGAGCTCATAATCTGCACCCCCGGTGTTAGTGCTCCCGCCCAGGGCCAGGGCACAGCCTTCACGTGTATGTTCACCAGCACCGCATGCTCGCCTTGGATCCAAGATAGGTGCAAGCCTGTCGTACAGACCACAATAGGTGGTTCCGACTTGTAGGTGACCCGCGATTTATCGCACAGCTTCACGTGATCGTAGCATTAGAGCATACATATATATATATTACACCCAGCCTGTCGTACAGACCACGTTAGGTGGTTCCGACTTGTGTGCAGATTCAGTTATCGAGTTGAGAGTGGAGCTCTAGATGCAGCCGTACAGGTCACGTTAGGTGACTCCCGGCTGCTAGATTATATGTTGTTGATGTGATTTACGCTTGAGCATTTATATTTGATTATAAGACTCTGTTGTGGCATATTCTTGAGCATGAATGGCATATTGTGAGCATGAATGGCATATTGTGAGCATGAATGGCATATCATGGAGCATGATTGACATATCTATACATACGTATATATGTTCATTTTCTGGGAAGTATACAGGTTTTACGGCGAGGGGTTAGAATGTATTTTGCTAAAGAGTTTTCAAAGAACTTTGTTTTTGCCCACTCACGCTTTTGTTTTTGCGCCCCTCCAGGTTCTAGTGGCCTAGCAAGTTCGGTGGTTTATCCCAGAGGGCGTCCCGGCATTTCTGACAGACACTCACCATTGTAGGGTCACCTTCGGGTGTAAATATGTCGTATCTTTTCATTTTGGACTGTTGTAGACTTGCTCTGAATTGTGTCTCACATACACTAGTACTTTGTATGCTATTAGGTTTTTAATTATTAGTACTTTTATATTACCTTCTCATTAGCTTCCGCACGCGCACATGGTTACGCCACCTTCGTGTGACGGCCAGCACGCCCTGATCTCGGTCGGGGTGTGTCAACAATCCCAAACCAACTCTAAGTTTTGAAACTATATGAGTATACAATATTCTCAGCATCATATAAAAGAATAAAAGGAAAACTAATGAAAAATCTTCAAAAACTTTAGCTTTAATGAAAATGACAAAATAAAGTGTAAGTGAATAGTACCAAAAGTAACTTTTCAAAGTAAAAATATCATTTTCGTTAAACGTGAACAATACCAGAAGTGTTTCGTTAATATACCCTATAATAAATGATAGGCCCGCCAACGTAAAACGTTTGTCTGCTTGTTTGGTAGTGTGGTTGTGCACGATATACGATGAACAATCCCGATCACAAGATCCCTAGAATTCCAAGGAAAAGGATCCTTTTATATACCAGGTCTAATAATTGAAGTTATTTTATGCTTTGTTTTTTTTTTTTGAACAAATGATATTATCTATACTAGGGAAAAGGGGTGGGCTTAGCCTCACAAAGGCTAGCAATAATATGGTTCAAACTCGCCTTTGGCAGCTATAATCGAAACTAAAATCTTTCACTTACAAGTGAAAATGAATATTATTAGACCGTAATACTAAGTGAAAATTATTTTATGCTTTTTACGAAAGTGAAGATGTAAACAAAACTTTTATATATAACACGAAGTCATCACTTGCCATTATCATCTATACATCTAACTTCCAAACGATCCTTATTCGGTCTATCCACTTTGAACTCATAATTCTTCCTCATTGCGATCAAAGCTAATAATTGCAAGTGACAACTTCGTGTAATAGTACTTTTAAGGGTATATTAGTACTTCCATAATAACTTTGAGTTATACTTACATAAAATTAAAATCATTACTATAATTTTATACGAGGTCCAAATTCTGATTATATTTTCAAATTTCTCAAAAAAAGTTGTAATTCGAATTAATTCCGTCGTTAATTAACCTCATGTTTAGTTCAAGTTGGAATTGGTGTTAAACAGCCAAATACAATCCTACCTTGGGCAAAAGGCCCCAAAGGACTTTCTTCAAAACAGTTTTCTCTAGCATTCCTTATATTACATAGTTTGTGTGTCTTTCACATCAAGCATATGATCACACCCAAAGGACTTTCTGATTATTTTGTTATTACGATACAATTGACTTGTTATTCAACTTGAATCACTCATTTAAGATTCTTCAAACAAGATTATATATTTCACTGCCTGAACTGGCGTGAAGATAAGAATAGGAATGTAAGGATGTGAAGAAATGTCTCAACATGAATTTTAAGAAATCTTGTATGTGATTCATGGAATCAGAATAGATTGGCTCACATGTGAAGCCAAACGTCCACATGTATTCCACACCACTAAGTTTGGTAATCCACATGTCTTTGAAAATTTGCCGCACATGAGAAAACGTGTGAGAAAACGAAAATGTCATGCACTTTGCATGTACACAAAAAGAGTTGAATTACTCCCTAATTTGAGAGCCTGACTGCAGGAGTGCCTATGCTCTGTTGGCCATACTTTTGCGACCAGCAAATGAACTGCCACTATACTTGCAATGAATGGGGCATTGGGATGGAGATTAGTAATGATGTGAAGAGGGATGAAGTAGAGAAGCTTGTCAAGGACTTAATGGAGGGAGAGAAGGGTAAGAAGTTGAAAAATAAGGTCATCGAGTGGAAGAAACTTGCAAAAGAAGCTACCGGGCCAAATGGTTCTTCATACAAAAATTTAGACAATTTGGTGAATCAAGTTCTACTAAGAAAAACCCAGATGCTAGACTATGTAATTTAGAACTCTTTCTTCCATTAGTGTTGAATATCGTTCGTAATTAAAAATAAATAAATGTCGGTATGTGGTTTAGTACTATCTCAAAATTACCCATATTATTATTGTTCTAAGGACTAGTTTGGTATTGTTGTAATTAAAAAAAAAAAAAAAAGTTTCTATGTGTGGTGTAAATAAGCAACCGTAAAACAAAATTGTTGAGTATTTGGTAAACCTTTTTTTTTTGTAAAAATGCTTTTAACCAAAAAAAAAAAAAAAAAAAAAAAAAAACAATGTCAATAGTGTTTTGATAAAATTTTATATAAAATTGCTCTGAATATGAATGGCTTAAAAAATATGCTACTAAATATGATATAATAATTGCCAAATAAAATAAAGAAGGAAGAATTATTGTGATTTTGTAAAATATGCGGGAATATACCTGTTATTTGCAAATTTCATTAAATAGGCATTGTTCGCTATGCTTTGAAGAAAAAAAAAAAACAAAACTTTTTTAGAAGCATGGTTGACCATGCTTTTGTTTTTCTATGTCTTTTTTACTGTCATTGACAATAGTTTTTTTTTCAAAACAATTCTTTTTTTATTTTACCAAACATATTTAATGTTCCAATTTTTTAATAAACAGATTTATTATTATTATTATTATTATTATTATTATTATTTTAAAGTACCACAATCCCAAACTAACTCTAAGTTTTGAAACTATATGAGTATACAGTATTCTCAGCATCATATAAAAGAATAAAAGGAAAACTAATGAAAAGTCTTCAAAAACGTTAGCTTTAATGAAAGTGACAAAATAAAGTGTAAGTAAATAGTACCAAGAGTAAGTTTTCAAGGTAAAAATATCATTTTCGTTAAAAGTGAACAATACTAAAAATGTTTCGTTAAGGTACCCTCTAATAAATGATAGGCCCGCCAACGTTAAATGTTTGTCTGCTTGTTTGGTAGCGTGGTTGTGCATCATGACCAATATATGGGACACCCGACACATAACATTAATATGCTACCCCATATATTCATTGTAGCTGCATGATTGAAGAACCTTATATAGGAAAAGGATCCGGCGACCCATATTCGTTGTAGCTGCATGATTGAAGAACCTTATACATGAAAAGGATCCGGCGACCCCATATATTCATTGTAGCTGCATGATTGAATAACCTTTTATAGGAAAAGGATCCTCGCCATATACTTTTTCTTGTGGATCTTAGGGATCTCGTGATCGAGATCGTTCATCGTATATCGGACAGTTAGTTTTCTTTAGGTATCATTTATATTTATTTTTAAATTTTAAATTTTCAAATGATTTCTGACTGTACGATGTACGATGAACGATCCCGATCACGAAATCCTTAGAATTCCAAAGAAAAGGATCCTTTTATATACCAGGGTCTAATAATTGAAGTTATTTTATGCTTTTTTTTTTTTTTTTTTTTTTTGAACAAATGGTATTATCTATACTAGGAAAATGAGTGGGTTTAGCCTCGCAATGGGCTAGCAATAATACGGTTCAAACTCGCCTTTGGCGGCTATAATCGAATCTAAAATCTTTCACTTACAAGTGAAAATGAATACTATTAGACCGTAATACTAAGTGAAAATTATTTTATGCTTTTTACGAAAGTGAAGATGTAAATAAAACTTTTATATATAGCACGAAGTCATCACTTGCCATTATCATCTATATATCTAACTTCCAAACGATCCTTATTCGGTCTATCCACTTTGAACTCATAATTCTTCCTCATTGCGATCATAGCTAATAATTGCAAGTGACAACTTCGTGTAATAGTACTTTTAAGGGTATATTAGTACTTCCATAATAACTTTGAGTTATACTTACATAAAATTAAAATCATTACTATAATTTTATACGAGGTCCAAATTCTGATTATTTTTCCAAATTTCTCAAAAAAAGTTGTAATTCGAATTAATTCCGTCGTTAATTAACCTCACGTTTAGTTCAAGTTGGAATTGGTGTTAAATAGCCAAATACAATCCTACCTTGGGCAATCAAAGGCCCCAACGGACTTTCTTCAAAACAGTTTTCTCTAGCATTCCTTATATTACATAGTTTATGTGTCTTTCACATCAAGTATATGATCACACCCAAAGGACTTTCTGATTATTTTGTTATTACGATACAATTGACTTGTTATTCAACTTGAATCACTCATTTAAGATTCCTCAAACGAGATTATATATTTCACTGCCTGAACTGGCGTGAAGATAAGAATAAGAATGTAAGGATGTGAAGAAATGTCTCAACATGAATTTTAAAAAATCTTGTATGTGATTCATGGAATCAGAATAGATTGGCTCACATGTAAAGCCAAACGTCCACATGTATTCCACACCACTTAGTTTGGTAATCCACATGTCTTTCTTGAAAATTTGCCACACATGAGAAAACGTGTGAGAAAACGAAAATGTCATACACTTTGCATGTACGCAAAAAGAGTTGAATTACTCCCTAATTTGCCAATTGATTTTATTGCGAAATCTCAACTACCGCCACACTAACATATTGAAAAGTTCTCACGAGGACTATAAATGTTCTGCATTATGCAACCACTGCAAGCCTCGTGATGTTTGTATTCCAGTTGCAGCTCAAAGCCATATATCAAGGCCTCCTCCTCCACAGAGGTTTTCATATCACCTTTGTCAACACGGAGTTCAACCACAAGCGCTTTCTTAAATCTCTCGGCCCCAACTCCCTTGATGGCTTGCCTGATTTTCGTGCGAAGCCATCCCAGACAGCCTTCCAGATAAGATGAAGATACCACCCAAGATCTCACTTTGCTTGCCGACTATGTCAGAAAACAGAACTTGTTGGCTCCCTTTCGTGCCCTCCTCAATGAACTCAACAATGATGCCACATCAACATCCAACAATCCTCCAGCGATGCGCATAATTTAAGATGGTTTCATTGTCCACATTCACAATCACTGCTGCTGAAGAAATTGGAGTCCCTATAGTACTGTTCTACACTATTGCTGCATGCAGCTTCATGAGCTTATTCAACTTCGTGCTTTTACGAAAAAGGACTTGCACCACTCAACACTAAATATATACAACTATTGAACACACTGATTTTTATGGTTAGCTCTTTGAATTGCTTATTTATAACATGTGTATAAAAAATTTCCTGTTGTGGATGAGAGTTGTTTGACAAATGGCCATTTGGACAAGGTTATAGATTGGATTCCAAGAATGAAAAATATCCGTTTGAGGGATCTCCCCAAAGACTTTGTAAAAACAAATCGCAATGATAAAATTTTAACATATTTGAAGTAATGAATAGAGTTCATGAAGCTTCAGCAATTATTATACACCCTTTTGATGCATTGGAGCAAGATGTTTTGGATGCCCTCTCAAGTTTGTCTCCACCTGTTTATGCCATTGGCCCTCTCCAGTTACTTCTCCATCAGACGCCACATGGTTCTTCATCTGCAAACTTAGAAAAATTAGGGAATCAAATTCAAACTTAAGAAAAATCCAGACGTTCTGCTTAAGAACAACCAAGAAACATGCGCTGCAGTCATAGAAGTTGTTGGTTTAATGAATTAGCAACATGTTTAGCCAGCCACCATCTTCAAATTTGTCCAGTTATTAGTTTCAGGTTGAACTTAATGTTACATTATTTGCTATGTGTGCTGAGAGATTCTACCCTGTCACCGGTGTCACATGACAACAGATGCAGACACACGGGTATACTCACGGGTGGCACACATGATTTTCTCCTGCCATGGCTTTAGGATCTACAATAAATTACTGAAAGATACAATACAGCATCCAATTTTTATAGAAATTTAGAATAACAACTCCAGCACCATCAACAAGAATAGAAGGATCAATGCATTGTGAATATAGGATATAACCAAAGAAAATTGACATGGTAAAGTATTATTTCAGCAATATAAAACAAAATGACCGAAGAATAGAAGAAGCCACGAAGTCCAATTCCACTAATTATTGTAAATCATCTTCCCTGTAGATTTCTTAATCCTTACACTATTGTAAAGCATTTCTCTTTCTCTGTCAAATAAGGGGCCCGTGAAGTTGCTATCAAATAGTTGGCGTTGTGTCTTTCTCAATTGAATTTTTTCATTGCACGGATATTTGTTGGGGGCCAAAACTACTATTAAGTCAATCCGCAAAAAGATTTTTTCAAAACCGGCCTTGCCTATTTTCTTTCATATCTATTTAAATTTACCTGTCTGCAAAGAAAACAAAACAGTAGATGTCGAAAAGTAGCACTATAAATAGTCTGCATTACTGCAACCGCTGCAATGCAAACGCAAAACCTAAAATGGATTCCACAGCAGTAGCTACTAAGCCTCATGCTGTTTGCATTCCAATTCCGACTCAAAGCCATATCAAGGCAATGCTTAAATTTGCAAAGCTCCTCCACCGTAGAGGTTTTCATATTACCTTCGTCAACTCCAAGTACAACCACAGGCGCTTTCTAAAATCTTTAGGCTCCCATTCCCTTGATGGCTTACCTGATTTTCGGTTTGCAGCCATCCCAGATGGCCTCTCAGATTCAGATGGAGATACCACCCAAGATCTCACTTTGCTTGTTGATACCATAAGAAAACAAAATTTCTTGGCTCCGTTTCATGACCTCCTCAATGCGCTCAACAACGATGCCATAACAACATCCAACAATCCTCCAGTGACTTGCATAGTTTCGGATGGTTTCATGTCCACATCCACGATCACAGCTGCTGAAGAAATTGGAGTCCCTATAGTACTGTTCTACACTATTGCTGCCAGCAGCTTCATGGGACTTATACAATTTCGTGCTTTGATCGAAAATGGCCTGGCACCACTCAAAGGTGAAATATATTATATACAGAACTACTGAAGCTTTATTGAATTTATGGTTCGCTCTTAATTCCTTGTTTCTAAACATGTAAATGAAAATTCTCTTTTTTTTTTCTTTTTTTTGTAGAGGAGAGCTATTTGACAAATGGCTATTTGGACAAGGTCATAGATTGGATTCCAGGAATGAAGGATATTCGTTTAAAGGATCTCCCAACCTTCATTCGAACAACAAATCCCGATGACATAATGTTTAACTTCATGATGGAATCAACTGATAGAGTCCGTGAAGCTTCAGCAGTGGTTCTTCATACTTTTGACGCCTTGGAGCGAGATGTTTTGGATGCTCTCTCATCTATGCTTCCACTTGTGTATCCCATTGGCCCTCTTCAATTACATCTTGATCAGATACCAGAACACCCCTTGAATATTGGATACAGTCTATGGAAAGAAGAAACTGAGTGCCTCCAATGGCTAAACATTAGGGAGCCAAATTCAGTTGTGTATGTGAATTTCGGCAGCGTAATAGTCACGACGTCTGAACAACTTGTGGAGTTTTGTTGGGGACTTGCAAACAGCAAGTTGCCCTTCTTCTGGGTAATTAGGCCTGATCTTGTTAATGGTGAATCCGATATTTTGCCACCTGAGTTTGTGGCTGAAACAAAGGAAAGAAGTCTAATGGCAAGTTGGTGCCCACAGGAGCAAGTCCTCAACCATCCATCAGTGGGAGGTTTTTTGACACACAGTGGTTGGAATTCAACTATTGAGAGCCTGACCGCAGGAGTGCCGATGCTCTGTTGGCCATTCTTCTTCGACCAGCAGATGGACTGCCGCTATAGTTGCAACGAATGGGGCATTGGCATGGAAATTAGTAATGATGTGAAGAGGGATGAAGTAGAGAAGCTTGTTAGAGAATTAATGGATGGGGAGAAGGGTAAGAAGATGAAAAATAGAGTGGTGGAGTGGAAAGAACATGCAGAAGAAGCTACCAGTCCACATGGATCTTCATCAAAAAACTTAGACAATTTAGTGAATCAAGTGTTACTAAGATAAAGTTCGATGCCACGCATCCGTGCAAAATTTATTGTTAATAATTGGTTTTTTTTTTTTTTTTTGGTTATTGTTTTGTTGTTGTTGGCCTTCAGAACTAGAATGATGAAGTGCAAAATAAAGGACCATTATCTCAAATAATAAAATTAAAATTAGAATTGAATGCTTAATTACAATCATTTGCAGAGAAAACTCAGATGCTAAAAAAATATTTTAGCAATACAGAAGAGGAAAAAAAACAACAAAAAGAAAAAAAATTATAGACAAGGCCGCAAAATGTATTATAAGGGCTATTTATTAATTATACAGCTTCGAAATAAAATGCAATATAATAAACGAGGTCTGATAGATGGGTTCGTAATATTTTAGAAGATTGTGATATAAAGCTATTTATTATATGAATGCGACACGAAATAATTTTTAAAAATTGTCAAAATATATAACTGTGTTTCAATACCATACAATAAGTTATTTATTACACTTGTTAAGGTTTCACTTACACCCACGCTTCTACTCGACTCTCATATAGTCATCAAATAATACGCGCATTGTTAGGCATATATGCACTACGATGTAACGCACGCACATATTATCCATTGAAAGTTGTACTGAAACTGAAAAATATCTCCACAAAATGACAGAATAAGCCTCGATTATTTCTCTCCTTGCTTTCTCTCTCTGTTTTTAATAAAAGTAAACTTTGAAATCCATTGGTTGTCATATCTATTAGATAAATATAAATTTTACCTCGTAATGATGTGGAATGTGGAGAGAATTTTTACCGTGATTAGAATACGAATGGTACATTACATGTTTTTATATAAGTGGTAAAAAAAATTATTTTTTAAGTTATTAATTTTTTAACACACGTATCTCACTATTTATATAGTAACACGTAATGTATTATCCTATATACCGATCATACTAAAAAATTTCTCGTTGAATGTGGATCTTCAAAACCTTGTCTTGTAGTCTTTGACATTTCTCAATTCAAATTAAAAGTAACAACTTTCTACTGGCTACTATGTCTAATTTTGTTTAGGGTAAATTACATCAAATTACCTCAACTATTAGATCAGTCACAATTTCATACCTCATTTTAAAAAAAATTTCAATGTCATATCTCATCTACAATTTTTTTACAATTTCATACATTTCGTTAGTTTTCTGTTAAATAGTGACGTGGCTTGAAATTAATTAAATATTTAAAAACTAAAAAAAAAAAAAAATCATTTTTAATATTTTTTTCCATGGGGGACCCACCCTTATCCCACCCAAACCCAAATCCCACCCATCCCGTCTTCTCCAAACCCAAAACCCACCCATCTCATCTTCCCCAAACCCAGATCCCACCCATCCCGTACCCTCTGTGCCGATCACTACCGCCACTCTCTTCGTCCTCCCCCGCCCTTCTCCGACTTTGTTGACCAACTTCAGCTGTCACTCACCCACCTTACCCATGCCACGCCATCGCTCGACTCCCTCCCTCCCTCCACACCGCCATCAACCGACTTCCTATCTGATTTCGACTCTGCCTTCACCAAATCGGGTCAATCAGCCCTCTTTCTGCTCCACTACCACTTCTGCCCTCTTCCTCTGCCCCTCAAAACCCTCAAATCTCTCTGCTTCAGTACAACACGAAAGACACCACGACGATGATTGTGCAGGTGGTCGGGTACAAAGAGAGCGAGGAAGCGTTTCAGAGGGTTTCCGGGGTAAGGATTTTGGCGGATTTGTTGGATATGGCGGAAAGTGGCAGCGGAGAGAGGGCGTAGAGGGAGGTGAGGGAGGAGTGGGTGCGCTAAGGGATGTGAGGGAGGAGTGGGTGCGTTGAGGGAGGAGTGGGCATTGAGGGATGTGGCGGAGAATGATAGCAGGGAGTGGGATCTGGGTTTGGGATGGTATCTGGTTGATTTTGGGTTTGGTGAAGACGAGAAGGGGAAGAAAGGGTGAGGGTGGGTCCGTCATGCAAAAAAAAATATTAAAAATGATTTTTTTTTAGTTTTTTAATATTTTATTAATTTATTAATTTATAATAAAGAATAGGTCCCGTCTCAAGTCACGTCATTATTTAATGAAAGAATTGATAGAAAACTGACGGAAGGTATAAAAATGTAAAAAATCGTAAATGAGGTATAACATTGAAATTTCTTAAAAATGAGATACGAAACAAACACACCTTCCTAATTTGATTGCACTGAATGCCTTCGTTATGAAACAAAAGACAGTTAGTCAATTATCTTGTCGCCCAAGATTAATTTTTGCGTAACCTGCAAGTCTTAAAGGAGCACGTATTCAATTTGACTTCAGTTGTGTCTACTTTTCGGAACAGTACTAATCTGCACATATATACATATATTATATATATTTGTGCTTAGTGCAAGCACAAACGCATAAGCACAATCTATGATGGATTCCAAGGCATGCTGTTTGTATTCCAGCACCAGCTCAAAGCCAGATAAAGGCAATGCTTAAATTTTCAAAGCTACTCCACCATAGAGGTTTTCATATAACCTTTGTCAACACAGAGTTCAACCACAACCGCTTTCTAAAATGCCTCGGACCCAACTCCCTCGATGGCTTGCCTGATTTTCGATTCGAAACCATTCCAGACGGCCTTCCACCAGATTCCAACCAAGATGCCACCCAAGACGTCTCTTTAGCATCGGACGCCATCAGCAAAAACCTTTTGCCTCCGTTTTGAGACCTCCTCATAAAACTCAATGACGCGGTGATTTCGATCAATAATGTTAGTCCTCCAGTGACTTGCATTTTCTCAGATGGTTTCATGCCATTTACAATCACAGCTGCTGAAGAATTTGGACTCCCTTTGGTACTCTTCTTTACCATTCTGCAAGCAGTTTCATGGGCTATAAACAAAACCCTACTTTGGTGGAAAAGGGTATTGCACCACCCAAAGGTCGTGAAAAAAATAATCTGAATAAGTTAATTGCACAATTTAATTGATTAAACCTTTTTTTTAACAAAATATTAAAATAGTGTATAGCACCATATTAGCTCGTCGGATTAGGTGTAGAACGAAAAACGTACGGTCCTACACACTCTGGATCTAATACATCACATGCAAAACTTACTCTGTCAATACAATTTTGTGTATATAACAATGCATGGCACATGAGCATACTTACATTATTTTTAGGATATAGTTAATTAATTAGTTTAGTAGAGCACCCGGCCATTTGACAAAGACAAAAAATATATCAATGCGATCACACATGCTCGTCTACTGAAAAACCACGTAAAAAATAAAAGACATGGCATCTCATGATGTATTATAATTCCTGGAAAATCATGAGGAAGATTTCACTTGGACACTTGTGACCGTTTATTTGGACAAAGTCACAAAGACTAATAACACATATACAAACAAACATGTCTTTTAATAGAAGAGATTTTTATTTTTATTTAAAAGATATTAGTTAAGAGACTCCTTTCATATCGAACTTCAACGATTTGAATAGTTTATCTTATAAATCTCGATTAAATAGATTATTTTTGTAAAAATTTAATTTTATTTTAAACCATTTACCTATTTAATTATCACGATAAAATTTTATTATTTTCTATAGAACAAAATATTCATCAATTTCTTTATTCAAATATTTTCGATTTTGCTAATATTTTATAAAAATGATCTATGAAATACAACTTAAAAAATAAAATAAAAAAATCGTTGAAATTCGATATTATATAAACCCTCCAACTAATTCTCATTTTAAAAGAAAATTGAAAATCTCTTTCATTAAACTACCTGTTTCTTTGTACGTGTATTATTAGTCTTTGCGACTCTGTCAAAATAGTGACTTTGACTAAATAAACGGTGACAAGTGTCCAAGTAAAATCTTCCTCGTGATTTTCTAGGAATTATAATACATCATGAGATGCCATACCTTTTATATTTGGGATGTGATATCTACACACATTTTTTACTTCTTCCACACTTTCTAAGTTTTTGGCCATCAGATTGAATGAATTGAAGAAGATCAATAGACATAAATTAATAAAGATGTATGAGAAGTAAAAAGAAGTGTGTGAACAGCACACCCCTTATATTTTAAGCGGTTTTTGAGTGGAGGATTCCGGGGAATTGCATTGATATACATTTTGTCTTTGTCAAAGTCAAATGGCCAGCTATTCTACTGAACTAATTAATTAATTGTATCCTAAAAATAAAGGAAAACTAATTAAAAGAGTTTGAAAACTTTGAGTTTTAATGATAAGAACAAAATAAAGAGTAAAATGAATAATACCAGGATTGACTTTTTAGTGTAAAAATATGATTTTTCGTTAAAGTGAACAGTACCGTGGGTTTTTCGTTAAAACTCTCTAAAAATAATATAAGTATGATCATGTGCCATGCATTTTTATATAGATTTTGTGTATTGATCACATAAAATTGTATTGATAGATTAAGTTTTGCACGTGTTGTATTAGATCTAGCGTTTATTTAAAGATAACTTTAACGAAAAACTTCGGTACTGTTCACTTTAACGAAAAAATACATTTTTACACTAAGAATCAATCTTGGTACTATTTATTTTACCCTTTATTTTGTCTTTATCGTTAAAACTCAAAGTTTTCAAGTTATTTTCAATAGTTTTCCTTTATTTAAATTCTGTAACCCCTGTGTAGATATATATGTTGTTAATTTTAGATTAATTGTTAGAGTAATGCTATGTAAATTAAATTTGTAGACGAAATGATGTGTCACACCAATAAAAAATAAGCATGTTAATCAACACTTAAGTAATAATTCAACCACTAACTTATATGTCATTTAGTTTACAAAATTTAATATACATATTTAATCTCCTTAGCATTATCCTAATTGTTAATTTTTTTAAATGATGAAATTATAAAATCTTAAATTATGGGAGGAAAATTCAAACTTTGGTGCAGGGGTAACACTCTACCAACTTGGAGGTTAGTAATAAATATATGAGAAGTGTAATTGACATTTCAAAAATTTATATAACATCTAATAACTATTTAACTCACCACTTAGTACTACAGTCTAGTGATGTTCCTCTTCATTTGTAAGTGAGAGGTCTTATATTCAATTCTCGTTAAAGATGAATTCAAGACATACGTTCAATTCTCGTCAAAGACGAATTCAAGCCACACTATTACTAGCCCGTTATGAGGCTTAACCTACTTCCTCACCAATTAATATAGATATTTTTTTTTGTTTTAAAAAAATAATAATATTAACTCTAAATTTCACGTAATCCTCCTTACTACGTATGAGTTAAAAGTTAAACAATCAAATTGACCCTATATGTGTTGGAGACATTTTAACTTTTACCACCACAATTAGAGTCGAATATGATTTTATAACTTTTAATTTTACACTTTAGCATGAAACATTTTTTTCAATGTAAATCAAAATAAAATCACAAGAATTTCTTTTTTACCCAAATGTCCTGACTTGTCATTGAGGAAGAATGATTCTTTACTAGTTGTGTAATGTTTAATTATCAGAGTTGAGTATGAAAAGAAGGGAGCCATTCTAATCCTTATTTCAACATTCTTTTGTTGTATATAACTTTATGTGCTAGTGAATGTGGAGGTCGGAGACGAAGAGGGGGAGTTCGACGAGGGCGGAGGGCTGTTCGGGGCAGACGCTGGATTGTGAATTGAATGCGTGGGTGGGGCCCACTCTTTTTAATTTATTTATGTTAAAATTTATTTATTTACATGACACAATTGAGTACTGACTGTCATGTTAGCAAAAAATATAAGTTCTACATTTATCACGTTATCACTTAACGGTCAATTTCACAGATTGACTAACGGAGGTCTATTATTGCTACAAATTCGTAAATCGATATATGATATTGCAATGATCAAATGATGAGGTATGAGTTTGTTATGTAAACCAAAATTAAGGTGGTATGTAATTACCCGGCAAAAAAAAATTAAAAGTTAGTATCACCTTGAAATGGAAGGAGCCAAAGTATTTTTGGCAATTAGCTACAATAAACATATTTTGACATTTTGGTTGCAATCTTGCAGACATGATCAATCATTATTATATTATCGTTGTGTTGTCATCTATGATGGATGCATGGACATGTCAATCAAGTACAGTATCCCATATCCAATGCAGTATCGCATAAGATACTTGATGGATATGGTCGGATACAGGTATGCTCTCCTAAGAAACCCATCTTCTTCCCTGAGCACACCCCATCCCCACCCCCACATGACCAATTTGGCAGCCTCCTCATTACCACGTCATCACCACGTCATCATTTAATAGTTTACTTAACAGATTTTCTAACGGATGTATGAAATCGAAATAAAATGATAAATAAATGTATGAAATTGAAATATTTTAAAGATGTTGTAAGAAATTAAAATCAACCACAAACCTGAGGAGGTAAAATGTAATTTTACCCTATGTTATTGTTGTTGATTCCCCAAGTATTTTCCATAAATAGATGCTAAGTAGTACCAGCAGAGACATCTCCGACCTGCCTATTACTTCGAGTGCAAAAAAGATTAAGGAATAGTAATGGGTTCAATGGAGGTAGCTGCAAATCATAAGCCTCATGCTGTATGCCTCCCATTCCCATATCAAGGCCACATAAAGCCTCTCCTCAAATTTGCAAAGCTCCTACACCACAGAGGTATTCGTATCACCTTCGTCAACACCGAATACAACCACAGACGCTTTCTCAAATCTTTAGGCCCCAATACCTTAGACGGCTTCAAGGACTTCCATTTCGAAACTATCCCCGATGGCCTGCCGCCTTCGGATTCAGCAGATTCAACCCAAGATATCTATGATATCTGTGATGCCATTCAAAACAATTTATTGGCTCCATTTCAAAGTCTCCTCGCTAAACTAAATGCTGTTGCAGCTTCCAACAATACCCCTCCTGTGACCAGCATTGTCTCAGATGGTTTTATGAGCTTCTCAATCACAGCTGCTGAAGAACTTGGACTTCCTATTGTGTTGTTCTTTCCTACTGCTGCTTGTGGCTTCATGGGATTCAAGCATTATCGTGCTCTTGCCGAAAAAGGATTTACACCACTAAAAGGTAGAGGGGAAGTGTAAGAAAATGAAGAACTAATTAGTATATCAGTTTTTTTTTTTACTTAACTGAACTTACACCGTTTTTAATGTTGCAGATGAGAGGTATCTATCAAATGGCTACTTAGACACCGTCATAGATTGGATACCGGGAATGAAAGATATCCGTCTAAGGGATCTTCCAACCTTTCTACGAACCACAAATCCGAATGACAGTGCGTTTTCCTTAACAAGTGAAGCAACTGAGAGAGCACATAAAGCTTCGGCAGTTGTAATTCATACTTTCGAAGCGTTGGAGCATGATATTTTGGATGCTATCTCATCCATGATTCCACATCTCTACCCCATTGGCCCTCTTCAGTTGCTTATTAATCAAATAGAAGAAGACCCTTTGAAGTCTGTGGGATACAGCCTATGGAAAGAAGAAGCCGAGTGCATTCCATGGCTCGACACCAAGGCACCAAACTCGGTTGTTTATGTGAACTTTGGGAGTGTGGTGGTCATGACACCAGAGCATCTTGTGGAGTTTGGTTGGGGACTTGCAAATAGTAAGCATCACTTCTTGTGGGTAATTAGGCCGGATTTGGTCATCGGCGACTCAGCAATTTTGCCACCTGAGTTTGTCGCCGAAACCAAAGAAAGATGTCTAATAGCAGGTTGGTGTCCTCAAGAGGAAGTACTTAACCACCCATCAGTTGGAGGGTTTTTGACACACAGCGGTTGGAATTCAACCATTGAGAGCGTGACAGCTGGAGTGCCTATGCTCTCATGGCCGTTCTTTGCGGAGCAGCAAACAAATTGTTGGTATACTTGCAATGGATTGGGGACTGGGATGGAGATTGATAATGATGTGAAGAGAGATGAAGTGGAGAAGCTTGTTAGAGAGTTGATGGAGGGAGAGAAGGGTAAGAAAATGAAAAGGAAGGCTAATAAGTGGAAAAAGTTAGCAGAAGAAGCCACTGGTCCCAACGGTTCTTCAATAAAAAACTTGGATTTTGTGGTCAACAATGTGCTTCAAGGAAAATACTAGAAGCATGTGGTCTTAATAAACCAGTACGTTGCTCATTTTCGCTTCATACTGTGATCCTATGTATGTTGGCTTTGTTGTGTGTTTGAAATTGATATGATTGTTGGTTTTGGTTTCATAAAGCTACAAGATTGTTATTTTTATTTGTTTTTATAATTGAAATGGTAAGAAGTAATTAGAAAAAGGGTAATTCCCACTTTACTTCTATAAAGTATCGTGATTTTCAAATTTTCATACATCAGGTTTTTTTTTTCATCCGAGTCTCATATTTAAATGAGGATTGTAGGACATTGTCATACTTTTTGTTAAGCTTTTCGTCAGAACCTTTGTTAATGACCAACGTTGCGCCTACATGGACAATAACTGGACACCACATGTCAATGTGGCCCCACGTAGACATTATGAAATTAAAAAACATATCTAGCAGCTTGAGGAAGGTAAAATTTGTTGCGCTGTTCTAAAAATCTCTGCTTAGCATTGCCTAGAACCCACATAGTCACTAGGCAATTAGTTACCACTCCGATTAATCCATAAGCATTTGAAAATTAAAAAAGTGCCCCTAGACCTGCTTAGGCATCCGCATAGCTTGCCTAGGCGCCCACCTAGCTCGTCTAAACCTATCTGGGTCCCGACTCTCACTTGAACAGAAAATCGATAACTTTTATATTGCATTTTATTTTGTCAATAAAATGTAAGAAACTTGTGGAATACTTGGATGAACACTCATTGTATGCTTGTTCCTCCTGTTTTTAATATGTTCTAATACTTTATATCTATATGTCATTTTATTTTGCAATTTATACATCTCAATACAATTATGTATTTTTTAAGTATAAATAGGCACTATTTATACAATCTATAATAAATTTACTTAAATTCGTTTAATCTACATAGGCTCATGCTTAGACGCTAGACCTCAATCCGCCATCCAACTAACACCTAACATCTTTTAGAACCGTCCTTAATTCCACCCTCGTCAAGCCCATCTATACCTTCAAATCCTTTTCTTTTTTCTTTTTTTTTTTTGAACTTTCCGTTTAATCTGAATCCTTAAAACCCTGACATGTCTCCTGATACAGCAAAATACTCCCAATTGGTGCAGGAGAATCCATCAGGAATTTCTTCTAACGCTCTCGCCCCAGCCTCCACATTTTTCAAAGCCTCCAAGCCCATCCCTCCATTTTCAGAAGCTCACATGCATAAGCTGCAATATAGCTCAATTGCAGAATCAAAAGGTTCAACTGAAACTCCTCCCCAATAGGTTTTTCAAATTTCTCATCCATCGAAATTTTAGGGTGCCATCCCAGAATCCTGACATTGCAGATTGCAAAGGGAAAAACCCAGAAACAAAAAGCTTGAGAATTTACTTGCCGTGATTAACCAATGAGAAAATGATTCTCCTACTTCTTATACTTGAATCCACGGGGTTCTCTGCCTTCAGAGATTTCAAGGGTGCCATTCCTTTCGCAATTCGAGTTGCGCAGTGCTTCAGAGATTACAATGGTGACATCTCTTTCAGGTCGACCCAGATTCGAGTATTCTCGGCAGAGGACCCAGACCCCCTTCTTCGAACACTGCCTTGTGGGTCGCCACCTCCAACTTCCTCCCCCGCCGCCGCCTTTCCACCCCCTCCGCCACCTCCTCCTGGCGCTACTCCCTTCGCTCCAAAGAGGCCGTCATCTTCCAGTGCAAATCTTTTTGGATGAACAGATTGTGAATCACGAAGGTGACGTGAGCCCACCGTTTCAGTGCTCAATGGGTTTGTGAAATTCACTCGCTATTGCAGGTTTTTGCTTCTCGATTTCAAAGAATACGAGGCTGAATTGGAGATTGGGAACAATAGGATAAGGGAGAGAGGACAAAAGAAGGAATTAGGGCATGAAGGATAAAAAAGAAGGCGGTAAGCCATGTGGGTCTGAATCATGAAGGATAAAAAACATGATTTCGTGTTTGTTATCATATGGCGTAAAGCTTTGTGTTCGCAGAAGGCAGAACTTGGAGAGAAACCAATGGGTAGATCTGGCATTTTGAACCGATCCAACCCGTTAATATTAGTATTTGGATGGATCGGGTCGCTAACTGAACCCGTTAAATAACGGGTCATTTTAGGTCAACCTGTTAGTTGATGATGTTTTAGTAATTTCAGTCAAATCTTAACAAAAAATAAACTCTATGCAAAATAATAATAATTGTTAATGGGTGTTTACGGATGAAACGGGTGACCCGTTAGCTAAACGGGTTGGGTTCGGATAACCCGTTAACTTAACGGGTCGGGTTGAAACCGACTCAAACCCAATAAACCCAACCTGTTTACAGGTCTACCAATGGGTCTTTCTGTTTTGATTATGTTGGAGATTAAGCTTGTTGCAAAGATGAAGATTGCTTGGATGTCAAGTTTTATGTAAAGCTTTTAGTGTTTTGTATTTAGTTAGAGTAAATTGTAGCAATGGTCTCTTAACTTCATCAGTTGGAGCAATGGTTTCTCAACTAAAAATCTATTATCATTGGTTCATCAACTCATCAAAACGTACTACTATGGTCCCTCAACTAAAAATTCATTACCATTGATCCCTCAACTTTGATCCAACTGGAAAAATGGTCCCTCAACTTTAACCTAATTAGAGCAATAGTCCATCAGCTTTAACTAATTGTAGCAATAGTCCTTCCAACATAACTCATTTTGACAAAATTCTGATGAAGTTGAAAATAACTATAGCTACACATTTTGATGAGTTGAAGGACCCTATTGTAGCAATGATCATTCCAACATAACTTATTTTAACAAAATTCTAACGAAGTTGACGAAAATGACCATAACTACACATTTTATGAGTTGAGGGACCAATGGTAATAGATTTTTAATTGAAGGACCATTGCTCCAATTTGATTAAAGTTGAGGAATCATTGGTACAATTTACTCTCTTAGTTTTAATTATAGCATGAACATTTAGCTGCAATGCATGGCTGAGACTAAAACATCTTAATGACTTGTGTTGTGCCACATATCTTTTGTGTTAGAACGTTTAAGTGAAGCATGTGCTGCTCAATATGGTTTGTTATCTCATAGGCTCATGTGAACCATTTGAAGCTTAACGGTTAGATTCTCTGTGTATTCCTTCACACTTCTTGTGTGAGTGAGTGATGCTTCAATACAATACAATGCACTGAGAGCAATGAACTCTCTCTGTAAGTTTTCTGATAATTCTTCCTGCTTGCTTCATCAAATTTTCATACAACTATTTTCCAGTTTATAGAATGCAAATTTACAAAATCAACAGATTCTTTAATTTATTTATTACATAATCACTAGACTACATGGAATTAGAAACGGGCTGTTATATGAGTTGCAGAAAACTAATTTTTCTGCAGAGAAAAACTATGTTTCAAGTAGCCTATTTGGCTCTTGATTTCCAGGTTCTTATGGCTTTGTTTTGAGCAAATATTATATGTTTTGAAACTAGATATGTCCAGAATCAAAACGCAATTTATATTAAGTTTGTTTCAAGTAGCCTACTTTGGCTCTTCATTCTTCTTTCAATTTGCTTTCTATTTTACTCATTTTTGTGCTGAAACCACTTTAGATGGTTACGTATTGGGTTTCAAAAGAACTATTTTCTTATATAATTATATCTACCTTTGAATTTTATGTTAGAATCTCAAAGACTATGATCTCTGTGGTAAGGAATGAATTGAAAAAAAATGCTCAGAGAGTTGCAGAGAGAAGGTTCTCACAGAAAGTTGCTTTCATTCATTCACACCTCACACAAAACGTGCGAGAGATATATTATCGTTAGAGAGAGAGAGATTCTTTCGCTATGATACAAAACTCAAATCCAACCATTCATGCAATCTAACCTATAAAATAGTTATATGTGTCAACACAAGTCATTAACTCTAAGATTACATCTTAGCAATCTAATTGGAATGTAATCCAATGGCTCACATTTAAATATGTAAACTGAAACTAAATACAAGTTTATTCAACTAAAACACTTATGTTTCAACACTCTCTTCTAAGTGTTTAGTTGAGATTACTCCAAGCTTTCTTCTCAGGTATTCAAACCGATTCCAGGCCAATGCCTTGGTAAAAATATATGCAGTTTGCTCTTCAGTTTTGCAGTATAATAAATTGATCTCTCCATCTTGCAAAGCATCTAGATGAAATGAAATCTCATGTTTATATGCCTTGTCTTATGATGGTTCACAGGATTCTTGGTTATGGTTGTAGCTGAGGTATTATCGCATAGAATTGGTGTAGCATCATCTTGTTTTTCACCAAAATCTGAGAGAACAAATCTCAACTATATTGCCTATGCAGTGGCTTCTGCTGCACTAACACATTCAACCTCTGCAGTGGATAGTGCAACATTACTTTGCTTGACTAATGCCTAAGAAAATACACCTGATCCAAGGGTAAATGCATATGCAGACGTGCTTTTCATGTCATCCTCACTCTCTGACCAATCACTATCACAGTAGCCAATGAGCATTGCTTCTTTCCCCTTCTTATATGATATACCATAATCAAGTGTGCCTTGAATGTACCTAAGTACTCTCTTGGCAGTTCTCATATGCTTTCTGGTAGGACCATGCATAAATCTAGCTACCAAACTTGCTGCAAACATGATGTTCGGCCTTGTAGCAGTCAAATATAGCAGACTTCCAACTATCTGCCTATATAAGCTTTCATCAGCTTGTTCACTTCTATCTGTCTTAGATAGCTTTTCATTTATTGCAAGAGGAGTAGCAACTGATTTGCAATCTTTGAGATCGAACTTATCCAGTAGTGTCTTTGCATATTTCTTCTGGTGGAAGAAAATGCAAGTGTCAGTTTGTATAGCACATAAACCCAAGAAATGATGTAACAACCCAAGATCAGTCATTTCATACTGTCTCATCATCTCAGTTTTGAACTCCATCATCAATTCTTATGAACTCCCAATGTAGATGATATCATCCACATATAGTGAAACAATGAGTATTCCACTTTTAGCAATCTTCACATATAATGTTGCTTCACTAAGACTTCTTTGAAAACCAGCCTTAGTGAAATAAGAGTTGATTTCTTTATACCAAGCTCTTAGAGCTTGCTTAAGACTATATAAAGCCTTCTTGAGTCTGTAAACTTCATCATCCTTGTTCTTAACCACAAATCCAGGGGATTGATCAACATACACTTCTTCATGCAATACTCCATTCAAAAATGCTGATTTCACATCCAATTTGAACAATTTCCACCATTTCTGTGCATCCAATGCAATCAATGTTCTAATTGTATCAAGCCTAGCAACTGGTGCAAAAGTCTCATTGAAATATATTCCAGGCTTTTAAAAGTATCATTTTGCAACCAATCTAGCTTTGTTTTTTTGCACTGAGCCATAAAGTTTTAACTTGGTTTTGTAAACCCATTTAACACCAATTACTAGTTTATCAAATGGTCTACTAACCAACTCCCAAGTATTGTTCTTCTCTATCATTGCAATTTCACTCTCCATTGCTTTCTGCCATGTTTCATCCTTAGCAGTTTCTTCAAAGGTTTCAGGTTCAATAATGCACAGATTGCATCTTTCATGCACTTCTGCATTGCTTCTATATTTTAGTGGAGTATGATCGAAATCATGTGGACCTGACCCTTCACTTTTTCCAGTAGTACCACTTCTGACTTGTGTTTCATCAACGCTTCTTGGTGTCTCACCATCTATTTCTAACATCTCAGCTCGTGTTAAGCTTGATTCACCGGTCTCATTTTCTTTCTCAGTAAACATCAGCAAGTGGAACTGAAATGCTACATTCCTTCTGTGTACTCTAATCCCAACTTGCTTCCTCATTGAATACTACATCTCTGGATATAATCACCTTTCCAGATTCAATGTTATACAACTTGTAACCTTTCTCGTAGTTTCTATACCCCAGAAACACACACACCTTATGCTAGACAAGTCAAGCTTATGTCTCTGTTGTTCTGGGACATGTGCATAGCACAGAGAACCAAACACCTTTAAATGCTTAATTCTTGGCTTTCTTCCACTATAGGCTTCAAATGGAGTTTTCTTGTCCAAAGCCTTAGTTGGACACCTATTTAGGACATATACTGTAGTGTTAACTGCATCAGCCCAAAACTCTAATGGTATCTTCTTCTCAAACATCATACATTTAGCCATCTCCACAATGGTCATGTTCTTCCTTTCAGCCACTCCATTCTGCTGTGGTGAGTATGCCATAGTGAGTTGCCTTTCCATTACCATTTCTTCACATAACTTGTTGAACTCAATGGATGTATACTCTCCTCCTCTGTCACTTCTCAGTTTCTTCAACTTATACCCACTTTGCAGTTCAACAGTAGCCTTAAACTTCTTAAAGACATTGAACACCTCATATTTGTATCTCAAAAAGTAAACCCAACACATCAGATTACAATCATCTATAAAAGTGAGGAAGTACCTATTTCCAGCATTTGTAACAATTTGCATTGGTTCACAAACATCAATGTGTACCAATTCCAGTGGAATAGTGACCCTACTTGTTGTCTCTCTTGGAAAATAATCTCTGCAATGTTTCCCAAGAATGCACCCCTCACACACTTCATTGGTGTTTTTTTTTTTTTGGCAATCCAAGCACCATTTCTTTATCATGTAGCAGCTTCAAGCTATTGACATTCAGATGCCCCATTCTTCTATGCCAGATCAAAGTTGACTTACTCACACTTGCTCTTAATGCAAAATGCAAATCTGTTTGAAGTTTCAAAGGAAAACTTATGTTTCCTCTCATTGGCACCTTAGCAACTAGATTAGAAAGAGAGAGCAATCATCATAAATTTCAGCCTTATTATCTCTAAAAATCAAAAAGTATCCATACTCCATCATTTGCCCTACACTTAGTAGATTCTCCTTAAGACCTAAGACAAGCATTATTTCTTTGATATACCTCATTCCCATCTTAGTATCCACCACCAAACTTCCTTTTCCAATAACATCAACCAATTATCCAGTTCCCAATTTTACCTTTGCAGTTATGCTTCTGTCAATATCAACTAGCACGTCTTTTCTGCCAGTCATATGGTTACTACAACCACTATCCACATACCATACATCTTCAATAGACTTCTTGTTAACTGCATTATTTACATAAAACATGGTTGGTGTGGAAGGAAACTGAGTTGCAAAATTTAGCTGCTGAACACCTTAAGCACCTTTCTTATTATTGCAGTCCCTTGCAATATGACCAATTTTCCCACAACAGTGACACTAAGGTTTTCCTTAAAGAAAACATTCTCCATAATGGTACTTACCACAGTGCCTGCAAGGGTTTCTACCACCTTCTACAGTTGTAGTTTGCTTCCCAAATTGGTAAGCGGGCTTTTGATCCCACTTTTTAAATTTGGGTTTCCAATTCTTCTGGTATCGATTGCCTTGATTTCCAGAAGAATTGGCAAGTTTGGGATTCACACTTAGACTTGCAAATGCTTTCTCAGTCTTGTTCTCATTATGTCTCTCAAATCTCTGTGCAAAACTTTTTAATGAGGCAACTACCTCTTGAACCTCAATCACATATATATCCCTTGAGTGTTCAATCACCGAGCATATAGGATCATATGCAGAGGGTAAACTAATCAACACTTTCTGCACAATTCTCTCTTTAGACAATTCCTCTCCATAACTTCTCATTTGATTTATCAGATCAAACGATTTTGTAAGATAATCAGATAGGGACTCATCATCTCTCATTCTGGTATATTCAAATTCTCTATGAAGACCTTGTAATTTAACACTTCTAACCTATTTGTCGCCATGAAATTCTTGCAGCAGGATATCCCAAACTCCCTTAGAGGTTTCTTCGTGAAAGATCCAAAGGAAGATCTCATCGGAAATTGCTCTCTAAATCAGCCCCAGCGCCTTGGCATCTTTCATGAGCTTCTCCATGAGAGTTGCAGCATCACTCGATTCCTCATTCTCCTTCTTCTTTGCATCAGATTCATCAACTCCCTTCGAATTTGAGCACTCTACTCCTTTTTCAACGAACTCCCATAATCCATGAGACTTGAAAATAGTCTTCATCCTTACGCTACAGAACTCATAATTCTTGCCGGTGAAGATCGGCGCTCTCAGCTCACCACCTCCAAATCCTGCCATATTAGACACAAATCTCGCAACCAATTTCTTCAAATTTTAAATCGTTCATTCGCAAATTCAATCTCTCAGTGTTAAACGACCAAACCTGGATCTGAGGCCATGTTAGAATCTCAAAGACTATGATCTCTATGGTAAGGAATGATTTGAAAAAAAAAAAATGGTCAGAGAGTTGCAGAGAGAAGGTTCTCACAGAAAGTTGTTTTCATTCATTCACACCTCACACAAAACGTGCGAGAGATATATTACCGTTAGACAGAGAGAGATTCTCTCTCTATGATACAAAACTCAAATCCAACCATTCATGCAATCTATCCTATAAGATAGTTACATGTGTCAACACAAGTCACTAACTCTAAGATTACATCTTAGCTGTCCAATTAGAATGTAAGCCAATGGCTCACATTTAAACCTGTTACTGAAACTAAATACAAGTTTATTCAGCTAAAGCACTTATATTTCAACATTTTCAAACAAACGAGTTTTCACGTGTTCGAACCATAAACATTTATGTCTAATGTATATAGTTTCGACTATATGAAATAAAAGCATATGTCTGTAGGCACTATTTTTAGTACTGATAAAGCTTTTACCCATCAAAAAGCTAAATCCTATTTTCTCAAGCTACTTTACTCCATCGCTTCTTCTATTATCGCAATGCTATTTTAGATGGTACATAAGCGTTGTTTGATTTGAGTTATGTTGAATTTGTAGCTCATGAAAATGTTTTCACCCTCTCCATGTAATTTCTAATCTCGGTATAGCCCTTCAAATACAAGTACAGAAGAAAAGGCATCACCCACCGTCTTCTATTTATTGAACTCGAAGTTTTTGATCATCTATAAAGCTCAACTGCATGCATTTACGCAATTGCAAATCGAATATGAGCTCCATGGAAGTAGGAGCCTCACACCGTATTCATATTGCTTCCATTTCAAAGCCATATCAAGGCAATGGTGAAATTAGCAAACTCCTCCACCATTGAGGCTTTCACATAACCTTTATCAACAAAAAGTTCAAAACAATTTCTTTCTTAAATCTCTCGGACGCAACTCTTTTGATGGCTTGTCTGACTTTCATTCTGAAACAATTCCTGATAGCCTTCCAGAGTCAGATGCAGACTCCGCCCAAGACTCCTTTTTGAATTGTGATTCTATATAACAAATTTCTTGGCTCGTTTTGTAACCTTGTAATAAAACTCAATGACATGGCAACTTCCAACATTCTTAATCCTCCAGTGTCTTGCATTGTTTCAGATGGACTCATGACGTTTACTATCACGGCTGCTGAAGAATTTAGACTCCCTATCGTGCTGTTCTTTACTTTACCTGCATCTGCATGCAGCTTAATGGGATCTAAACACTATTCTGCTTTGGTAGAAAGATGACTTGCATCACTGAACAGTAAAAATATTGAAGAATTTTTCGAATTTTAATGATTCATTGCTTGTTTATTACATATGACTTATGAATATGATTACTTGGGTGTTGTAGAGGAGAGCTGTTTGACAGATGATAGATTGGATTCCG
The DNA here is from genome assembly GCF_963583255.1 of Pyrus communis. NCBI lineage: Eukaryota > Viridiplantae > Streptophyta > Magnoliopsida > Rosales > Rosaceae > Pyrus > Pyrus communis. The sequence goes on along the minus strand of NC_084809.1, from coordinate 7,886,766 downwards.
GGAATGAAAGGTATACACTTAAGGGCTCTCCCCTACTGGTATAGTGACATTGTTGAAACTTGAAATAGAAAGGAACGAAGTTACCCGAAAAATGTAGAAGTCTTGAGTGATGAATGATTCTTGGTATGAGTCGCGGACTAAGTCGCTCTCTTTAAGACGTTTCACAGCTCTGTCCAAAGTGTGCAAGTATTTCAAAAACACCACGTCTTCCTCAGGATAAAACAGCCCAGAACATTCTTCTTCTCATAAAGCTCTTCCTTGCACAGTGGAAGAACCTTCGAACTCACACCCTCTCAATATGTTGCTTATCAAAACTATATATCATAATATATATATATATATATATATATATATTCGTATTCTTTCAATGATCTAGGGACTACTATATATACTATGGAAGAAAGAGATGTTGAGGGTTTGAGAGATTAATGAGAGCTTAAAAGCAGGACAAAACGGAAAAAAAAAACAAAACGTAAAGTAAAGTAATTGCACAGATGACACACTAACATGTTATTGAGTTTGGCTGGGTACTTGCAAATAGCAAGCATCCCTTCCTGTGGATAATTAGGCCATTCTGGTCAGTGATTTTGCCACCCGAGTTTGTGGCTGAAACCAAGGAAAGAGGTAAGATAGTAAGTTGGTGCCCGCAAGAGAAAGTCCTTAACCACCCATCAGTTGGAGGGTTTTTAACACACAGCAGCTGGAACTCAACCGTTGAGAGTTTGTCTACTGGAGTGTCTCTACTCTGTTGGCCACTCTTCGGTGATCAGCAGACAAACTGTTACTTCACTTGCAACGAAAGAGGCAGTGGCATGGAAATCGATAGTAACGTGAAGAGAGATGAGATGGAGAAGCTTGTTAGAGAATTAATGGATGGGGAAAAGGGCAAGAAAGTGAAAATTAGGGCCATAGAGTGGAAGAAACTTGCGGAAGAAGCCACCGGTCCACATGGTTTTTCATCCAAAAACTTGGACAATTTGGTGAATCAAGTGCTCTTAAATAACAGATAGATTGCGTTCTCCATAAAAATTTTGGTCTTAATAACTAGCGATGTACTGCACAACTAGTTTCTATTTGCCCCTGTTCAATTTCCCGGTGAAAATTACACAGATTTCCTATGTTGGAGTTAATTGTTTAGAAGCTAGCGCAAGTTGATGTTGCAAAGATCTAAAAAAATCCTTGTGGTTTATAATCTGATTAGGTCATAGAAAAGACACATGAATGAGCCAAGAGGACAAACTGTCGACATGTGCCAAAGAGATTAAAATCCTTTGGTAGTAAGACATTTTCAACTGCCGGCTGAAAGAGCAAAATTACAAAAGGCAAACCCCAACCCAACCGTCCATTACTTGTCCGACTCATCGTCATCTGTACAAGTACAAAGTAGACCAAAATATATATGTAGCAGTACTGTCTTCCAGTAGAGATACACACAATCTTATATGAGTAGTTCCACTGCAGTAGTAGGTTATAAGCTGTTGAGAATCAATGTCAATTGTAGGTGAAGTAAGTGTGTGAGGTTGGTGAAGTAAGTGTGTGAGGTTGGTGAAGT